>NW_010396165.1:11418-25672 GCF_000710305.1 Buceros rhinoceros silvestris
AGCTGCGTGCTGCTGGTCCAGAGGGTGATGGTGCTGCTGGCTTTTCCCCTGTCCTCTACCATAGTGATGAGAAGAACCAGGTCCAGAGGCAGGTAAAGGTCTTGACTCCATGGCTTTAATGGGTGAAGGCGACTGTTCGAGGTTGGCCCCGCTGGGCAGCTTTGAGGTGAAGACGTTGTTGTCAGTCTGGGATCGTTCTGCCTTGGCTTCCCGTGCCCTTGAGGCCTCCTTCTGCAGGACGGCGGGGTCCATCGGGGCCGCATAGCTGTCTGCCATGCTGATGGAGGAGCGCAGGGTAGAGGCCGAGGGGAAGGCGGTGGAGCGGATTGGTGACGTGGTAGTGGTGGAGGAGGATCTGGAAGGCAAATGAAGATGAGGTGAAGATGAGAGAAGCATGTGGAGAAAGGGGAGTGCTGTTAGCAGAGCCCCAGTGTTCAGCTCTGCCTGGCCAAGGTCCTTCCAGGGCTCCTGAGCACAGGGCTGGCCTGTGCTGGAGCAGGTGAGGAGGGTCCGGATGGAGCCCTCCACCTCCGTAACTGCCCACGAGGTACTGGCTGTGGCCTGGATGGCCTGTCTGGGGCCAAGGTCCTTCCAGGGCTCCTGAGCACAGGGCTGGCCTGTGCTGGAGCAGGTGAGGAGGGTCCGGATGGAGCCCTCCACCTCAGTAACTGCCCACGAGGTACTGGCTGTGGCCTGGATGCCTTGACTGGCAAGAAGAAAACCCATAGGAAGGTCCCAGAGATCTTCATAACTTCACCTCCCAGTGATACCTGTATTTGGGCACAGGGACACTCCTGCTTTCTTTCCTGGTTCCAGTAAAGGCTGTCAGGAAAAGTGAAGGAATAGGGCACCAAAATCTGCCTCTCCCCATCACAACGTCCCTGGAAGCCCCAATCCTGCTCACACTGAGACTGAAGCCAAAACAACCCCTGCTCCATCTCAGCGGTGCCCCACGTGATGTTCACTAATTGACCACACCAGTGGAGGGGTCCGGGCAAGCGGGGGGACGTACCGCAGGACGGAAGGGGTGGGGGTCTCCGAGGAGATGATCTTCATGCTCGTGTTGTGGAGCACGCTGGGGCGCTGCTGGATGGTCTCATGGGTGCGGGGCGAGATGGGAGAGTGCTGGTGGCTGTGAGAGTGTGAGGACGAACGGCTGCTGGACTGCTCTGTACCTGGGGGTAAATACAAAGAAGGGCTTCTTTAGCTCTTCGTTTTATAGCCCCAACCCTACCTTCACCCAGCACAGGCCCCAAGACGTGGTGCCAGGCTCCTCCCCAGCCCACCTGGTCTCCAGATGGGTGCGTGCTCCACTGTCGTGGATGCTAGGATGGATTTTTCACGCTCCCTCTCCCGTTCTCGCTCCCGCTCCCGTTCTCGCTCGGACACTGACGATCCCGACTGTTTGGTCATGTGCGTGGGGCCTCCTGAAACCCAACCAAAAGGCAGTGAAAGGGCTGCATACACAGTGATTTCCCCCGAGGAATGCTGCCTGCTCTTCACATCGCTCTGTCTGCAGAGCAGATAATAACCGCCTCCATCCAAGGCCACCTGGAGCAGGACAGACGGGGGCAACCTGTGGGACAAAACCTGGGCACGTCATGCAATAGCTGTCCTGGCACCGTCTCCAGGTGCTGCTCGCCAGCTGCCGCTTTGGGGAAGAAGGGGGAAAAGCAAGGAAGCCCCCAACATGCAAGATCAGAGGAGCTGGTCTGAGGAAGCCAGTGGGCTGGTCCTTGAGTGAGAATGAATTTGGGCTCCCCCCATCTGTCCTGGCCTGCTGAGCTCCTGAGTTTGTTCAGGGAGTCCTGTTTCCCGTGGGAAAAGCAACCTGCAGCGCTACCTGGGGAGAGCGGGGAGCTGCTGTGCCGGCTGCCGAAGGTCTGTGGGGGGCCAGGGATGTAGGTGATGCGGTCCATGGTGGTGGCAGAGGTGCCGGGGGTGGGGGGCACGAGGACGGGCAGGTGTGGCACTTGAGACAGGTCAATGATTCCTGGAGAGAGAAGCAAGAGGACTGTCAGGACACCACCGAGCTGCTGGAATGGGGAGTAGTGCTGGGGAGGGCCGACCCGTCCCACGGCTCTGGTGCAGAGCAAGAGATGCCAGAGCATACACAGCCCCCAGGTGCTGGCTGTCAGGGGAGACCCTCCTGTGGGCAAACACAGCCTGTGCTACTGCTGGAAATAACGGGGAGGAAAATGCTGAGATTGCCCCTGTGGAGCAAGGGGGCTGCAGGCAGTGACAGCCAAGGCCCACACGGCTCTGCCTGTGGAGAGGGGGCAGCGCCGCGCCCCATGCGCTCCCCAGCACGCTCCGCTTTCTGCAGAAAGCTAGATATCCTTTGGGAGCGTGTTTTAATCTCCGAAGATCAGCAGTGCCCGGCTGGGAAGTGCTCCCATGACCCATAACCAGAGCTGAACATAAGAAGCCTCAATTAATTAAAGATGGCAAGAAACCCCCCATCAAATTCCCCCCCAGCCATTCTGCACGTTGCCCAGCCTCGTCCCTACACTGCTGGCTGTCACCGTGCTGCTGGCTCAGCCCTTGGCCCCCGCGCTGGAGCTGGCAGCGCTGGTCTGAGCCAATCTCCTTCTCCCAAAACGGCCACAAACCCCATGCTGGGAGGACCTGCATAGTTGAGGGCGAGGGAGGGCTCCCGGGGCGACAAGCCGCGCAGCATGTCCGCCCGCTGCGCCATGGCCGTGGCTGCGGCGTTGTGGTGCATCTGCTGCGACGTGATGTAGTCGTTGATGATGGTCTGTCGGTTCTCCATGGCGGCTGTGTCCGGGTAGCCCCGGATGAGGTACGGGGGGTAGAGGTGGGGGTACGTGGGGCTCGGAGCCAGATGCCTTGGCAGGTAGTAAGCAGCAGCTGGGAGAGAAAAGGAGCAGGTGTGGTGGTTTTCCCCAGAGATGTCAGGCTTTCAGAGCATAACCAGGGAAAAAACCAATCCCAGACAGACCGTGCCCCTGCTGAAGGTACCTGCTTCCAGTTGGATTCCCCTGGGGATGGCAGCGGGGTCAAAAGCCAGCGGGATGTGTCCTCGGTACAGGTCGACCCCGCTCACACCACGGAGCAGGTGCTCGTACGGGGAGATGGGGTGGTGGTGGTCGGCCACAGGCGCATGCGGAGACTTGGAGTTGGTGAGCTCTCTCGATGTGGGGGTGATCTTTCTGTCCTGGGACACTGGCTTCCCGGCAGTGATGCTCCCTGCAGTGAGCAGAAGGAAATGAGTCAGCGAGTGAGCGCGGAGGCCAAGCTCTATCCTTAAGGGATGCTTGAGGCCAAGCGTATTCCCCGGGGATACTCGCAGCTACCCTGAACTCAGGGGACCTTTCCCTCCTCTGCCATGCCCTGTTACGCCACCAAGGCCAAGGCAGGCCAAACCCTGGCTGCACCCGGGAGGAGAAGCCCATTCCAAACCACCCCTCCACGTCAGCACTTCGACACCAGGCAGTCTGTGAGTCCATCCTGGCCTGCACAAGGAGCTGGTGGTGGATCCTTGCTGCCATGCTTCTCAGCACAAGGAGGTCACCACTGCTGGGCAGAGCCGGAGACCCCGAAACTCCTGGCAATGGTGACGGAACACAGTTCAGAGCGCTTGACCACCCTATGGAGCCATAAGTTCTTTCCCAGCACACAGAGGTGAGGTTGGCTCATGCCAGGGGCTTCTCTTGGCTCTCTCATCCTGAGCTGGGCAAGGATGGCACTTCTTGCCCAACCTGGGATAAGCATCACCAGCTCCTGCATCCGTAAGGGCAGGCTGGGGACAGCAGCTGACACAGAGCCACCCCAAGAAGCATGACCAAAGCCCCTGCATCAGACTGCACATCAAACACTGCCTGGTCCTGGCTCGGGGAGCAAGGAGCAGCTCCCTCCTGCGCAGGCAGATGGATCCAGCCTCATTGTTGCTGACTCAAGAACAACTGAAACTGCAACACAGGCCACGTGAAGCACCGCTGCTGCTCCTTTCATGAAGCCTGGCGTCTAGGCAGGGCTGCTCATAAATCAAACCTGCTGCTGGGGCAGAAGGAAAGCTCAGGCGTCTCAGGGAAAGGTGCCTTCCAACTCCAACCCATGCCATGGGGACTCCTCCTGTAGTTCCTCTGCACCCCAAAACTCTGTGAGCTCCAGACATGCAGAAACCCACTGTTCCGCTGGCATTTTGCAGGAACATTGATTTTTCCCCGGGGATCCCTCCCCACCACCCAGGTGCTGCCTGCCCTGCATTGTGCCCATCTCAAAGAGCTGTCAACATCTGAAGGCTTCCTCCAAAGTGACTGACCCAACCCGCCAGCTCAGAAGGGATTAGATGTTCCTGGAGGTGAGGCACTCAGGTGCCCAGGTGATGGATGAGCCATAAACACACGAGGGCAGGCAAACACACACACAGACTGGTGAACAGTGTGAAGATCTCCCCACCCAGTGCACCAAGCACTGCTTTCCTGCCTGCCTCTAGAAACAAGGGTGCCCTGGGCCAACACCGGGACAGGGAAGATGCTTTCGAAACACCGCCAGCTTCACCACCCGTGGTCCAAGTCTCCCCTTGGTTATCCCAGCATAGACACGGGCTGCCCTCATTGCAACCCTGTGAGCACCCCCAGGAAGGGAGCTCAGCCCCAGCTGTCCCTGGCAGCTGCCCCCGTGCCGTGAATCAGCCACGGCCATGGGTGAGAGTGGGCACGGGCTGCTGGAGAGAACAGGTTCAATGGGCACCTGCCAGGAATGGCTTGGGCGGGTGGGGTCAGCAGCCACCCCCCGACACTTGCCTGCTCAGCTTGCTAGAAATCAGCATCAAAAAAAAGGTTTGCCAAGTACCTTCGTGCTGCCGCGGCGTGGACTCCCGTGTGGACACTGGAGATCCTCTGTGCAAGTGGCTGCTGAACGCTGTGCTGTGCCCTGCCTGGTGGTCCTCGTAGGCAAGGGCACTTTGGTGGGGCTTGCCCGGCTCGGGTACAATGACAGGAGCCCCTCTGGCAATGGAGCCACCCGAGTTTGTCACTGGGCTTGGCCTGTTTTTCAGGCTCTCTTCGTAAGCTCTCTCCAGATTCCTCGGGTCCTGGATGACGTCCAGCGAGTGCACGGAGTGAAAAGTCCTGCCGGGACTGCCGATGATGGAGCGCACGTCATGCTTTTTGGTACCCGAGGAGGAAGAGCTGCTGTCGTACTTCAGCGGGGTACCCTGGGGACAGGAGGCAGAGGAGACATCAAAGGGGCGTAGAGCAGAAGGGGATGCAGCGACCGCGTCTCGTTCAGTGGGTCAGTACGCCAGTTTACTCGGCCAGATGGCAACAGCCATCAGCCAAGCAGAGGGGAGAGCTCCACGTGGCGCAGGGCAGGGTGGAGGGCCCATCTTGCATGTCTTGCTGTGCTCCAACAAGATGATGATGAGTCACTGCCGAAGGCTGGCTGTGCCCATCACGCCTCTCTCCTACACACACACTGGGAAATGAGGTAGGACAACGAGGTGCCATGGGAACCCTCCAAATATTTGGAGCCCAACAGGAGACAGCATGCCACGTTTCACCCTAACTACCGGCCTTGCTGGGTTGCCCGCAAAGGGAGGAGACCAAGATTATGCGCACTCAGTCGCAACCGCTGAGGGCACCGCGTTGGCTCTGGCCTTGAACAAGAGCCAAATGTGGCCCCTTCCGTGTAGGCTCGTGGATGGAGCATCACTTTCTTAATGTGCCAGGGCGTGCTGGACTCCCTTCCCTGGATTCTGTAATTATCTGCTGGGAAGGATCAGAATCACAGAATGGTTTGGATTGGAAGGGACCTTTAAAGATCCAAGGATGGGGAAGGGCAAACCGTACTTGAGCAGAGCCTCGATTCTCAACAGTGATGTCAGCATCCCAAAGCCTCTCTCCTCTCCTTTTACTTTGGGAATGGTCCCCAGGGTCTGTGCAGGGGTGACCGATCTCATCTGCTGTTCACCCCACACTCACCTGCGTGATGGAGCCTTCCTTCAAAGGTCTCGTCAGAGAGATGTCCGGTGTCCGCCTCAGCTCCTCCCGGGGAATCTCATGGATTGATCTTCCCGCTTCTTTCACCGTGGCCACCAGGCCTTCATGGGCTGGTTTCATTTTCAGAGGAGTAAGGCCCTCGTGAGACCTGACCTTGTAGGCATCAGGTAAGTCCCTCGGTGGAGTGTTTTCCCTCTTGAGCTGTTTGGCTTCTCTTCTGAGGTAGTCCTCATGGGCCTCTACGTAGGACCGAGGTATTCCTGCAACCCCCAAGCAGACGGTGCATGCAGAGGGTGAAGTCCCAGCCAGACACTGGACTCCCAGCCCCCAGGAGGATGCTCTGTTCAAGGGGGTCTCTAGTTAATGCGTGTAGCTCAGGGGACTGGTACCTGACTGAGCACACAGAGCAGCACACGCAGAGCATACACAGAGCAGCGTATCGCTAATGCAGCTGGACCACCTCACATCTACCAACACTTTCTGGACCCATTTCGTACTAGCTTCAACCTGCCTTCAGACAAGTCATTGAGAATTTTACCCCTGACCCTGGTGAGAGCTTGGGTTGGCGGAAGCTGATCAAGACTGAAAACCTCTCTGAACACATAGCCGAGGCTGCAGAGCTCTGCAGCTGGACCTTGGTGTGTCCATCCTTGTTTCCTCCTGCCCTAGCCTGACAACAAGCACAAGGAGCCATGCATGCGAGATACTTCCCCACGTTACCTCTGGCCGTGGCCATCTTCTGCTTGCAGGCTTTACCTTGTGTAATTGAGCCCCGCATGTGATGCTGCTCCTTTAGGTTATGGGGACTGTGTCGGTCTGGAGGGATCGCTCGACCCATGAGACCTAGAACAGATCCAAGAGGGAATATTGGGTTGTGACACAGGAGTTCATTTACAAAGAATATACAACCGTGCTACCAGGGGACTCCTGGGACAAGGAAAAACACCAATAACTCCTAAATGACTTGATTTCATTCTCTGTTTTTTTTTTTTTTTAAATAAGCTTTCTTCCATTCTTGAAACTGGTCTAGCAGTACAGAGACCGAAGGCTAATGGGCAGCGTGTGTCCCTTGTTCTCCCGTGCTGGTCAGATGTTGTCCTACTGGGACATGCTGCAGGGTATCAGCTAACCACTGCCAAAACACAGCACAGGAAGGTGTGTCAGGTAGACAAGAGACAAGACGGGGTCTCTAGTAGTGGGTGACTACTAACACAGCATGGGTGAAAGGTTTCACCCAGACCCACCTTCAATGCTGGCAGATAAGGTATCACGGGCTGATAAGCCCCGGCTGATCCTCCCCTCCATCATATCGTAGGTCCGCTTGGTTCCTGTGGTCTCATGCGAAGCTCCTGAGCTCCTGCTGTCTTCTTTGGGGCCCTGAGAAGCAGCGACTCCACCTGGGGAAAAGAACACCAAGAAACACCATGAGGAGCACCGAAAGCCAGCGCTGGCCAAGGGAGGGTGTTTACTGCTGTTTGTGCGTGTTGCTGAAAGGTCAGATCCCATCCCAGCATCAGCCACGGCTCAGCGACGCCAGAAACATCACACGAGGTTGGCTTCCAAGAAATTCAGCTGGTGTTTTCTCCCCTCCCTGCCTGCCTCAGACTGCAGATCCGTGCCTCCCGCTTGGGTAGGAGCACCCGCCCTGTTGCGTCCTGCTCCCTCCCTCCCTCCCCGGCGGGGGCATCATGTAGGCAGCAGGACAGGCCGGAGCCGGCACGGCGCTTGTGTGAGCAGCTGCGGTTCCACTGAACTTGGCCCCGTGGGTCTGGGGATTTTTATTCTTTTTCCCCTGTTTGTTTTGATTTTTGCTAGACACCTACTGTTTGGGATCTTGGCCAGCCTTAACATTTGCTGAGACAGTCCCTGGGAGAGAAAGTCAGTGAAAAGGGGGTAGAGACAATGCTGAGAATGATTCCTGTGGAACAGCGGTGAGCCCGCACAACTGGGAGAGATGGCGAGAAGTCCCATGCAGGACTGATGGAGCATGCACTAGCGTGATGGGAGACCAACTCCCTCCTCGTCTGAACCTGGAGCAGATTCTTCTGCAAACAACCAGCGGACAACTGAGCCACAGTCCTCACCCCTCTGCAAGCACAGCCCTGCCCGTGCCGGGCAGCCCCCTGGGTGATGGGCATCCATCGTGTGCAGCCAGCTGAGGATTTAGCAGGCAGCTTCTGATCCAGCCAAACACCTCGTGTTTGTGGAATGAGCTCCAAGCAGGGACGTGGCTTGGAGAGGTAAATGCCTCTGCCCACCGCCCAGCCCCTGGCAAGGTTCCCAGTTCCTTGATCCTTCTCTTTGTGGGCAGAAAAGATGGTTATACAATTAAAGAAAACAGAGGAGAAGTTAAAAACATTCATTCCATCATGGACAACTAGAAAAGAAGTTCTCCTTGGTAAAACCAGTAATTAATAAAATGGGATTATTACAACCTCACACCCACTGCTGGTTTCTGCAATCAGCACCCACTCAATCCTGAAAGTGTTTGAGGTTGCAAGAGGGAGATCTGTCCCTGAGCCTTCACTTCAGATTCATTCGACGGAGAAATCCGGGGGTGACATTCAGAAGGAGCCAAGCACCTTGCAGCTGACGCGGGGCGATGCGCCTGCACCCTGTCATCACGGCACATCTGTTGCCAACAGCCCTTCTGCAGAAGGGGACGCGGTCCCGGGCACCCTTTGTACTGCTGGGAAGCAGGGGGAGGGTGAGAGGGAGAAGAGAGACTAAACAGAAAGGAAATCACTCCAAACCCGCGTCTCCTGCCTTGCAGAAGCCATCAGCAATCACACGCAGAATGAGAATAACCAATCTAGCACAATTCAGCTTGCACATGCTACAGGATCTCGTCTCATTACAGCTCTTTTATTTTAAGCACCCTCATGACACTAAAGAATTTGCAATTTTTTTTCTGCTTGCCAAAACTCATAATCACCAACAATTTCACAGTTTTCTTATTTAATTTTTTTTTTTAACTCTTCCGCTCTGGGCTGCGAAGCCTCGCTGGGCTGTACGGGGGGAAGGAGCGAGGCAGCAGGGCTGGCTGGGCTGCAGGAGCAGGCAAGATCACTCAGGATGTGATGAACGCTTTCAAGCATGTAAAAGGCTGCTGTGGAGAGGAAGGATTTAATTCCTCATCCGTGTCCACGGAGGGTAGGACGAGAGGCGATGGGCTCGGGCTGCAGCCGCGGAGATGGGCTGATGCTGATGAGTGTGTGCAATGGGAAGAGTCTATCTGCCAGTCTCTTCTGCTGCCCAGAGCAGGATTCCCAGCTCTGGGCACGGGCAGCCCTCGCTGCTGGGAGCCTTCCCTGTCTCTTCCCTGGTGATTTTTGAGATCAACATCATTCGACTCCAAGCCCAGGAAAAGGAGATTAAAATAGCTTCTTGCACAAACGAATCCTGCAACGCTTCCTGCGTCCTCCCTGGTCTGAGCCCTGCCAACTGTCCCAAAGGGCACCCAGACACAAATCTTGTGCTGTGACACTTCTTATCCAGGGTAGAGGTGACAGCAAACATGAGACCAGCTGGTTTCCCCACAGCAGGTGAGAGGCATGGCACAGAGCGCTGTTCTGAAAGGTCCCTGCAGCCCCAGGGCACACAGAGAGGTGGCATCAGCTGAAGCTTGTGAGTTGTCCCCCATGGCCAGACCTGAACCCTCCACCTCCTCTGGCTCCAGATAAAACCACCACCCTGCGATAAAACCAGCTGCCTGTGCTTCTGGGCAAGAGGAAAGGATCTTCTGCTGGACACCCACTGCCTGCGGAACTGACCCCAGAGGCCAGGCTGCCAGGCAGGCTAAAAGGGATGCTCTGTGCTGGCAAGGGAGGCAGCACAGCAGCCGACCAGAGAGACCTGCTGAGGCAGGTGAGTGCAGCTGAGGTCAGGATCTGCTCCTTAGTCATCTCCAAACCCAACTCAGAAGCGAGGTGGCACACAAGGATGGCCAACCCCATCACACCAGAGCACACGCCCCAAGAGAACGTGGGGTTGTGATATCTGTAACTCAGCTCTTCCCAACCCCAGCTGCAGGCAAGGAGGAGCCCAGCTCCATGCCAAGAGATGCCTGGCCCAGCACATGATGAAAGGTGAGCATGGAGGAGTCGTTTCCAGCTTCACTGGAGAGAAACATCTGCTTGTCTCTAATGGGCACCACCGGGACTTGCAAAGCAGCTTTGATGGCCAGTGCTGCCATCAATGAGCAGGCGCAGAGCAGGCGGGAGCAGCTGGTGCCTGCCTGCTGATACTGCTAACGCAGCGAGGCACCGTCGGCATTCACCGAGGAGGCACGTTACCGAGCAGCGGGGGAGCGAGCTCCAACGCGGCTTTCGGGTCTCTCCAGAGCCCTGTCAGGAGCAGCCTGGCTGGTTGCCAGGCTTTGCTCCGCTGTACTCTTTGCACAAGTTGGGCAGGGTCAGCCCAGTTAACAAGAGACACTGCTGAGGGCAGCTTCTTATACCAGATGGGGCTCCAGGCTGGTCCCTTGGTGTCCTCAGCACCTCTGGGAGATAGCAGCCAGCCACAGACCAATGCACCCCTCAGACAGGCTCCTTGTGGGGCACAGGAATGGCTTCACCCCCTCCAATAGCTACGGAAGCCGTAGCAAAGCTTAAGGGATCCTGAGGAACAGTGCAGTGCAGCCCAGAAGGATTCCTGCAAGGCAGCCCCATGCTGGGAAAGCTGTGCGGTGCCCAAGGTGCTGGTAGGACTCTGATACCCGAATAAACCTTTATGCCAAACTACACGACTTGCCTCTATCTTGCAGGTTCTTGAGTCCTGCCTTGGCCCAAGAGCTTGGGGATGCTCTCGTCATGTTTTCAGACAGTCCTCTCCTGTGCAGGGATGCTAGGGATGAAGGCAATACCTTCCCATCTGGTCCTCTCCTTTTCTCTGCTTCCCCGAAACCAATCAAAACCACAGACCCTCTCCACAGCCACGGTCCCATCGTGCCCCTGCTGCCTCCAAGGCAAGATCATCACATGGGAGAGAGGGAAACCCAGCCAGGCTGTAGGCAGGCAGGGTGGGAAGGGAGAGAAACGATGCTGGAAGCAAAGACACACGGCTCACCCGTTGCACTTCATCAACCTTTCCTCAAATAGCTCCCGACTCCCGGCCACCGCGGCACAATGGCCCAGCGCCTGCCCTAAAAAGGCAGAGGATTGTGACTTACCCTCGTAGGACAGCACGTGGCCTTTCTTCCCTTCATAGATGACATGTCCTTTGGGCATGGCATCCTCTCTCGCCTTCTCTGCTCTGCTGGGGCTGTCTTCTCCGATTATCCTGGTAATGGTTCCTTTGTACAGCACTTCTGCCGGGGTGCCCTTGGAAAGCCACCAAGATCCATATTTAACAGTGTCACAAGCAATTAAGCAAGCGCGCGCACAGGGACAGGCTGTTCCCCGCGGGAGGCTGAGCGGAGGGAGAATGCGCCCGACCGGCGCTTCCTGGCGCAGCCAACAGCGAGGGACTTACAGCTTAATTATTGATGAGAACGATAACGAGGAGCGGTAAAAAGGTACGTGATCTGTGCGAGGCTGCTGGGAAGAGGTGGGGGGTGAGGACAGCACAAACATCCAAACCAGCAGCTCTCTCACTCTGTATGTTTTGGAGTAAGCTACCTGCTCGCTTCCACCCCGTAAGGTTTGGGGGCACAAATTGGTGCAGGGACTTACAGCTTAATTATTGATGAGAACGATAACGAGGAGCGGTAAAAAGGTACGTGATCTGTGCGAGGCTGCTGGGAAGAGGTGGGGGGTGAGGACAGCACAAACATCCAAACCAGCAGCTCTCTCACTCTGTATGTTTTGGAGTAAGCTACCTGCTCGCTTCCACCCCGTAAGGTTTGGGGGCACAAATTGGTGCCTCCCCGGGGACACCTCAGTGACGGCAG
This sequence comes from Buceros rhinoceros silvestris, assembly GCF_000710305.1. Lineage (NCBI taxonomy): Eukaryota > Metazoa > Chordata > Aves > Bucerotiformes > Bucerotidae > Buceros > Buceros rhinoceros. The sequence continues at coordinate 23,275 of NW_010396165.1, forward strand.
GGACGACTTCAGCGTTAGCTTTTTCCCTGCAGCCCATTTTCCCAGCCAGGTACAGGAGCCACGGAGCTGTCCTGCCCACCCAGGGCACATCTGCTGGCAGCAAGTGTGACCTTCAGAGAGCTGCCTGTGCGCAGGAGCTGGCAGCATGCCCGGGCGAGGCAGCAGGCATCAGCCAGACCGGTCCTGGAGCAGGTCGGGGAGCAGAAGCTGCCGGTTAGCTTGCCAACAGAAACAGCATCAGCCTGAAGTGGTGTGAACTAAAACCTCTCTTTCCCCCAAGGCACACACGGACACAGCTCACAGCCACTTGTCCCCTTCTGACCCCTTTTCAAAACACCCAGAGCTGGGTGTCCTTGAAGATGCTGCTGGTGATTAACACTCCGCTGCTATCACAACCTGTCAGTGCCAACTGGGAACAGCCGCTGTGGGGTGACGGTCCCCTACCCCGCTGCAGGGAAGTCACAGCGATGCTGTCAGAGCGAAGCTCTTCATTGACACTCTCCTACTCTGCTCATTTAACCCCAGCAACCCCCAGGGCTGATGCTCGTGGGAAGCCTCGGGGCTTTGCTGGTTCTTCCAGGCTGTGCCAGGGCAGATTGCTTCCCCACCCCAGCTTGGAGGTGCCCCTACTCTGTACCAAGCCCTCTGAATCCCACTGCAGCTGCCGGGATGTGCCAGCATGAGGGTTCAATGCTCTGATCGTTCGCTCTCAGAGTGCACCCAGTAACGGCTCTCCCAGCCCCAGGTAAGTCACCTGCCTTCCGCGGACGTGCTCAGAGGGGATTTGAAAGCAAGTGATGACAGATGGCTTCAGAGCAGAGAGCATATATTCAAGATCTGCCTTCTGTGAACTGCATGACTAATCTGAGATCAAATGTCAGCCCTGGTACCTGGGGCTGCTGCTGGAACGGGGGGCTCCTTCTCGCCAGCGTAAGCAGAGGGATGCAGGCTGCTGGGCCAGCAGCAGAGGCAGGTAATGCCCTGGGTCTGGGCTTCATACTTATTCCCAAGCCAAACAAAGCAATCCAGATGGATGTAAAATAGTGTCTTGGCAAACTCTGCTCATCTGATGTCTGGCACATGGTGCTCCAGACCCTTCCTGTCCACCCATTGCTGCCCACAGCTGCTGCAGGGGCATGTGAGGGGATGGAGCCTGCGTTCTCTTGCATGAGTTATTTACAGCCCCCGAGCACTCGCTCCCAGCTGCTGGTTGCAGGGCACCAGGCGAGATAAGCCTTTGCTTTGGGCCAAGATTCAGGTTCAGGTCCCCACAGCCAAAGGGAACATGGTCACCCTCCTTGAAGCAGGCAGGCAAAAATCTGAGCATGAGTGGCTTTAAATGTCTGAATGATGGCCCGATAAAATCCCCACGGGAAACAGATCTTTTTTTTTTAATGCTCTCCGCTCTGTTACCAGATGAGCAATAACTCACTCTGCAAAAAAACTATCGCCCGCTTGCCAGCTGCTCTTCTGAAGATGGATGGTAGAGATTAAGGCCACAGTTATCTTCCTGCTCCAGAGAGCCTCTGAGCAGGACCTGCAGCACAGCATGCTCAGCCCTGGCAGGAGACCTTGCTACCTTACATGCACGTCTCAGCCTCCCTCTCCTCTGCTTGGCCTGCGCCCCCCACCCATCTCCTCCTTCCCTCCACTTTCTTGCAGTGGCAGGATTTTTTCCCCAGAGCCATTTAAAGCTGCTTTTGCTCTGTTCCTGACAGCTACAAGAAGAAAAGGGGGGTTTAGACACGCTGTAAGGCTTGTTGAGCTCTGCTCTTCAGGCTCAGCTCAGGGGACAGGGCTTGTGCCATCCTAAGCGGAGGCTGTTTGGAAAGGCTTTGGCCGCAGACCTCTCTGAGGGGCTCCACGGGATGGGAGCATCAGACCCGCACTGCTCAGCCCCGTGCCACACACTCAGTGCACCCTGCAAGCCCCCAGCCCCCGCATCCAGCACCACAAGCTGCAGCTGCCAGGAAGAAAAACCCGCCGGAGACGAGAGACCTACGTGTGTGATGGATCCTCGGTAGGTGATGGGTGACTCCGGCGGGGGTCTGGATGTGGGTGTTCCCTTGGTGATGCTTCCTCCTGAGGCAGAGCTGAGGGAAGTACCTGTAGGACACAAAGCCAGTGAGCGGGGGGCTCAGTCTGTAGGGAGTCAGCTCAGACTGCTGATTAAGCACAGGATTTGACCCAGTCTCTGTCAAGCTGAGGTACGGGAGGGGAAGCCCTCCAGGAAACATCAGTGCTAGGTCTCCGGCCTTGCAAAGCCCTTCCCACCTTAGCCCCCGAGGGACCCAGCCCTTCCAGCCTGGAGCCGGGAGCTGGAAAAAATGGGTATTCTGAGGCTCTCAGCTGCCTGCTGCCTTCATGGAGAGGCTGGGGAGGGTTTAGAAGCCGCGCG
>NW_010396165.1:25730-26276 GCF_000710305.1 Buceros rhinoceros silvestris
TCATGGAGAGGCTGGGCAGATTTAAGAGCCCGAGAGAAAGCACAGCCTGTCTCAGCCTCTTCTGATGTGATCAGAGCAGATCTCCAGTGAGATGCAGCTCGGGGTGGTTTGAGTTCATTTGCTTGCTATCTGTGTTGGGTTGGAGTCAGCCCACTACACTCATGCATCTGACTGCCTCAGTTGGGGGGTTTCACGAACAAGAATTTGCACTTGAAAGCAATACCATGGCATTTATTTTCTTCAGCCTGGCTAATGAGGAAAGAACCACGGGAGGGCTGGATTTAAATAAAATGTGGTTCCTGTCCTGCTGCAGCAGCAACAGTGGAGAACCTGAAAACCAATTAATGGCATTTAAAATGTCTCGCTTTGTCTTAACCAACAACAGATTTTGGGATGCCCTGTGAATACAAAAACTCTACCAAGATCAATGCACGAGGCCCTGATTTGAGGAGATGTCTAGAGACATTGTACAGAGCAATCTGCCACCCCACTGGCAACACTGGAGAAAAGGGGCGAAGAGAACCCTTTGGCTGCCACAACCCCAGA
>NW_010396165.1:26321-30511 GCF_000710305.1 Buceros rhinoceros silvestris
AAAGGGGCGAAGAGACCCCTTTGGCTGCCACAACCCCAGAAATCAAACCCCAAACCACCAGGCAGCCAGCGTGGTGTTGGCCAGACCTGGCAGTGCCAGCGCCCCTCCCCTCCTGCCCCCAGCTCCTCACCCCGCAGGATGGAGCCCTCCTGGGACGGCTGCAGAACCAGACTGTCCGGCTGGCTGGCCTGGCTTCTAGGAGAAAGTTGTTCCTGCTTTACTCCAGGAAAAGGCACTGGAAAACATTAACCACGTATCAGCGTAGTGCAGGACACGCGACCACAGCCCTCTGCTGCTCAAGGTTTTCACCTCTGCCAGCCCCAGGCTGGCACCTCCTCGGCGCCTTTGCTGTCACCAGCGCTTTGGGACAGCCTTCACTGGGCTGGGCAGAGAGCACGATCGCTGGCCAGCAAAGCCAGATCCTTGTTCTTGCCCTGGCAAAGGCGCTGCCAGGTGCTGCCTGCACCAGGAGTGGGACTGGTGTTGAAAACCCAGTGCTGGTTTACAACAGGACCCACACAGACTGGGAAATAGGTCCTGGCTCCCCCTGCCCCAGACTCAGTCCTGCTCCAACCCCTTCTGCTGCTAAGAAATGCTTCCAAACCTGCAGACTAAACACTTTCTTTGTTCACTTCAGGCTATTTACTCTCTATCCTACCAGCCTGGGGAGCAGCAATATATTTCCTTCCTTCGATCGCAGTATTAGCCAGAGGGTATTTATAGGCTGGGATGCATTCCTGACCAAGCTGCTGCTTTCCTACATCACACAAATTTAGCTCCCTGTGTCTCAGCTCTCCCGACAGACTAATCCTTTCATCCTCTTAGCAGGTCTCTCTGCACTCTTACTGTGTTCCGCACTCCTCCTTTCCCCTACGCCGCCAGCAAGCTCGCTCCCCACTGCTCTCGGAGCGTGCGAGAAACCACTTGCTTCCCAGTTTCTTACCCAGTTTCTTGGGATCCATGGTCAGTGGTAGGCCCATGGTGATGGAGCCGACGGGGACCTTGGCGTGCTCGGAGCTGTAGGGTGTGTGAAGCTGGATGGGCATGCCCTGCGGCACAAGAGGAGAGGTCAGGGAGCGGCTGCCGATTGCTGCGAGGCATCCCCACTGCTCACACCCAACACCCTACCTGGGAAATGGATCCGACGGGTCTCTCCAGCACAGAGGGGTGCTTAGTGGAAGAGATGAGGGGAGGAGGGTTGGAGATGCTCGCTAGTCTCTGCAGCCCTGAGCGAGAGCTGTCATGCAGATTTAGCGGGATGGGGTGTCCTGTGTGGAAAACACGAGCGTTAGCAAGACAGAGGGAAGGCAGAGTGGCTGCAGCTATCAGAGAGAAAAGGGGCAAGGGACGGAGCGGGGGCTGGATGCAGCGAACTGACTGGCTGCGAGCCTGCACTGGCATCCAAGTCACACGACTGTTTTGGAGAGGACTGAACAGTTTAAGTGACTGCCTTGTCCCTGCTGCAGCCCGGGATGTGCTGCGCCCAGCTTGTCTGCCCTCCAGCACAGCACGGGGTAAAACCTGCCCAGCTTCACACCGAGGGCAGCACAGGGAGCACCCACACTGTTCAGCGACAAACCATGTCCCTGAACTTACCCTGGCCAGAGCTGGGAGACCCGCCTGGCCACCCTCGGACGCTGCATTAGAGGTGAGGGAGCTCTGTGGCAGACCAAAGCAAGGCTTCAGCAGGTTTCTTCTCAACCCTCTCTCCTAACCCCCTCCCCAAAAAGCTGCATTGGTTTAAGAGCACGACCTGCAATGTCAGCTGCAAGCACAGCTAATATGCCACAGCACACAGGGCACACGGCACGGAACCGCTGGCGTTTACTTGCCTGGTGGGTTATACTGAAACAAGTGGGACTCCGCCTGGGGAGAGGTTTTTATCACGTCCCGGGAGTAGGACAGGACAGGGGGCCAGCACGAGGCGGCTGTCGGCTCCGCGCTCAGCTTCTGAGCCTCTGCGATGGACGAGAAATGCATGGACTTTTCTGCAAGGGCAACAGAAAGCAACTGGCTTGCTCAGCAGTCCCCACCAGTGAGCCGTCCCTGCGGGTACGGGCAGGGAAGCCAGAGCCAGCTCCTGGCATGCAAACTGGTTTCAGTTCAGTCTGACCTGGCCATGGGATGAAGGCTGAATTCCTCAACCAAACTAAAAACCCTCAGTATCACCACCTGGATGTGACAGCATTTAGTTTAGTCTGGTGCTCAAAACGCAGTGGGAAGGACAGATGTCTGTGTTGGTGACTCTGCTGGTGCTCGCTGCCAGCTAGGACCTCTATGGCCATCCCACCCCACCCAGGGGAGATGGCATTTGCCACGCAGCTAGTCACTGCGATGAGCACAAGGTCCAGCTCCTCACTTGAGCTTGAACATGCGCAAACTGCTGCTGGGCAGCTCCTTGCCTGTGCATACAGCTCCACATCAGCTGGGCAGCTCCTGCCTCTGCCCACCGCTCCACATCAGCCACCATGGCGGGGCTGGGGGTGCGGAACAATGATCCTGTCAAACCCTTCGCTGAGGCTAAAGCCAAGAAGCACCAATGTCAGCATCCCTCCAGCAGGCAGGGGTCATCCAGCAGGCACCGTGGTGTCTGTGGTGTGCAGCCAGAAATGGGGTGCCCAGGGATCCCCAAGGCACTGCCAGGGACCACCTCGCGCTGGCACACCGGCAACAAGCTCATCCCCACATCGCATCGCGACAAGAAAGCTCAGCCGCTCTGGAAGGCCAGCTGCTGGCTGTAAACATTTGTAGGCTGCGGGAAGCAGCCAGAAATAACAGCATCAGCTTCTTGGACAGCAAGGGAATAATGTGCAGATGTTCTTTGAACACCTGGGACAACCACGCTGCCAAAGGCAAATGAAGATCAAGTCGGGTTCTGGGGGACAACCAGAGCCTCTGCGGGGAGTGGGGCAGCTTGGCTGTCCTCTGCCAGGCACCGGGGCTGGGGGCAGGAAAGCCCCCTGAACCGATCTGGCTCAGGGCACACTGGATGCCAGGCTGGGTTCACCCTGGCTAGAAAAAAGCTGATCGAAGGCCAAGAACTGCTTAATGATGGAGGAGCTGTGCTGGGGAATGCCTGAACCCTGCCATGCTCTGCAGGGTGCCGGGGAGCAGAGGGGCTTCACCTGCCCCAGCAGCATCCCAAGCACAACCTCACGCTTTGCAGAGCAGATGGATGAGACAGCCTTTTCTGGATGGATTAGAGGCAGGTTTGGTAGGATCTGCTTGTGATCGATAAGCACTTAATTTTGCACTGCCCTTCTTCCCCAGCGTCTGCATTGACCAGAAATTAGAAACTGGGCAGTAAACTATAGCAATCACAAATGAACCCAGCCTTTAACCATCAGTTTTTGATAAAAATAGATGCCTGAATCCTGCTAAGCCTAATAATAGGGCAAGTAGATTATCAGAGGCCCAATTTAATGAGGCTTTACTGCATTATCGTTATTAATGCTCAGTGTACTCAGAAGCTGAGAGATTATTCTTGTCCCCTTTAGTGAGAGAAGAAATCCATTACCAGCACACAGAGGTGTCCAGGCACTCACACCTCTGCAGCCTGGTGGGGCTGGAGCTCGGCTGCAGCCTCTGCTTTCCCCACGCCGGATCCCAGAGAGGATCCCTTCGTCCTGCCAGGATGGGGGAATCCAGGCACACCCTCCAGACTGACGGAGAGTCCTTGGCACGTCCATGCTCCCCGATTTTCTCCCCCTTCAGCTAAGCCCCGCTCATGCGGGGGCGAGCGGCGCTGGGATGTCCCGGCCGAAGATGCTCTCCGACGCCAAGGCACTGTTAGCCAAGGCTACATGCACCCTGGATGGCTCTTGGAGAGCCCCATCCTCCTCCCCTTCCCGCGGGAGCCATCAGCCATCCCCTCCCCAGCCTGTGAAATGCAGCCAGGTCCTAATTGCCCCCGCATTAGAGGGTGGCTATAACTCAGCCAGCTTTTGATAAAACAGCACTTACGCGGCGAAGAGCGAGTTCCTATTACTGTTTATCAAGCCCCTGGAATGGGAGCGAAGGAGTCAGAGTTTATATGATCCGTCATCCAAATTAATGCTCTTGGCTCCCCATCGCCTACAAAGGCCAAATGAAACACAACTAAATCAACACAAAACATACCGCTGGCTTTCCAACCGCTGAGCGATAACCAAAGATATGCCCGACAGCGGCTCGGCAGTGGGAAAAGGGAT
>NW_010396165.1:30684-34742 GCF_000710305.1 Buceros rhinoceros silvestris
GTCAGGGAGATCCAGGCAGGGCTGCCTGCCTCTGCCCAGCCCCATGATTAGCAGCTCATCTTGGAAGGCAGGGGAGGAGAGGGCAGCGCTCGGGAAGGTACGGCTCCCCCGGGGCCGCAGCCACACCCAGCTACGCCCACAGGATGTGTACAAGACTTGGCTTTGAAGCGGATCCAGAGCGGTGAGAAGGATGTTGATCTCTGGAGTGGTTACAGGAGTTCAAGCTCTCTTATCGAGTGGGGGAGGAACTGGAGTACCTGCTCCAGCAGAGCTGGCCCCTCGCTCGTGGGCGGCATGGGGCTGCTCTCCTGAAGGCTCTGCAGGCTGTGCTGGGCTCTCCCAGTTAACCCGGGTCCCATGTAGAGGCGGTGCGGCAACATGATGTCTGCAGTCTGGACAGTTTCCACTTCACTGGGATGCCTTGGAGAGCAGGAGAGTGAAGGGACACACACAGATTTGTGTGGACTATCTCCCCTCTAACCCCTGATCCACAGCTAGGCTGTGGTCCAAGAGGCATAGACAGTGCTGAGCTGCCACCAGAGTCCATACCTGACTGAAACCAGGGCTTTGGGGGACTGGATTTCTCCCCTCGAGGTGACTGATCCCAAGTCTGCTAGTTTTCAAACGGGAGATGCATTCCCATCACGAAGAGAAGCCCAGCCTATGATTCCCCAGGGTCCATGTGCAACCCGGCCCCACCGGGGTACCCAGGCACAGCCACGCAGGGTCTGGACATGGCACAGCCAGAGCCCGAGACCTGCTGCGATGTTTGCAGGGGTACAGGGCGGAGTAATTAGTTTCATTAATATGGAAGATTCAGAGCACCACAGAGGTGTGAGAGGAGAGAATAAAGTGCTTCATATCATCGGTGCTTTGCAGAGAACAAAGCCATAGGAAAACCCAGCCAGGTATCAGGCTCTTGCATTTAATAATGGTGACAACAGGTCACAGAACAGCATGGTTAGCCACCAACCCCTCAAACCTGCCTTGCACCTGACACACACAGATCTGCCTCATCTCCTCATCCTCCTACAGCCAGCAGCTGCAGCACTGGGACACCAGTGACGCAGAGCTCTGGGCTCCAGTGTTGGCTATGGTACCTGGCTCACCAGGAAGCTGAGCTGTGCAAGACCAGATCTGCACAGGAGTAGATCAAACCTGATTAGCTGCTGCTGGGAGGGAAGAGCTGGAGGGGAATCGTTCCACCTGGGCAGCAATCACCAGCACAACAGTATGAGATCAGCTGGAGATGGACTTCATGGGTGGCAACACCATGACCTGGGGGAACTCCCTTTCTTTCAAGGTGAGCAGTCGCCTTCCTTGCTTATATGCAAAACATCCTGGAGGTGTGATCACACACAGCGCTATTTATTGTTTAACAAAAATTGGGCCAAGTGCCAGCAAACGACTCTTCTTGCAAGCATGTCGTTTTGTCCAGAGGGACATGACAGCTTGAAGAATAAAGACCTGGGCATGGTCACCACAGAGCAGGCTGCTAAGATCCTGGCTGCCGGAGGGTGAACTAGTGCAGCGATTTTCCAGCAAAGACCACAGGCCAGCTCCAGTGCAGATCTGCCTTGTCAGTGGAGTCTTACCCACCTCCATCTCCACGCATAAGCAGGTAGATTTTGCAGCTGCACCCGTTCTCGTGCAGGATCCAGCACTGGGGGGACACCGCACCCACCCAGCCCAACTTCCTTGCTCCTCTGATCACCCCGCTGGTGACAGCGTCTCCTCTTCACATGCCACTGAACCGCAGGCTGGCTACGAGGGGCAGGGACACAGACTCTGAACTGCAACAGCCTCTGACACTCAGATTAAAAACACATTTAGAGGATGGTCTCATCAGGACTTCCCGTCTCTCCTTAACCTTGATCCCCAGGTGCTCACGCTAATAATGCTTCAGATGCTCTACGGTGGGAAACTCTGAATTGCTCATTAGGCAGCCAAACCACATCAGAGCTATTCCGGGGAGAAAGCACTGGGAATCTTTACAGGAACCTTTGGACTCCGAGTCACAGTATTAGCATTGATTTTAAATGAAATAATGGTCCCCGCTGAGCATTAAAAGCATTCTTTATAGAAAGCCAGCAAGGTAGAAAAGAGCCATTGTACCCGGAGCCCTGGCAGGCCTCCAGGCCCCTCTGCTCTCAAGCGAATGGCAGGGACGCTAATAAAGGCAATCTTCACCTCCTCAGCGCTCAACACCGGCCCTGCGTTTGCTGCAGGCTCAATGAGACATGATGTACTGTCTAATGAACACGGGAAATTAGCCATGCCTCTCTCGTCCTGCTGCAAGATGCTATTAAAGAGCTTTCAAGGGCTGCAGCAAGCTTTCCCCTAAAGGAGGAAAGCTGCCGGCTGCGTACGGCTGCACACACCGGGCATTTCTGCACAGATAAACCGGCACCGACGCGTGCGCACCCCTCACCTTCCTTGTCTCCGACAGCGGGGCTCCTGCTCTTCCCCCTGGGACTGCTGCTTGGCTGCTGCTGCTCCTTCTCGGCCTGCTGCTGCTGCTGGGACTGCGGTAGCTTGCTCGGGGCCATGTCCTCGCGGGCAGACTCGTGGGCTTTCGTGATCTGCTGCTGGTAGAGGGCCAAGGCATGGGGAGGCACCTGAGGCTTCACACTTCCACTCTGCAATATCCCCTCCGATAACCCTTCGGAAATCTGCAAAGCCGTAAGAATTGGTGACACTTGTCACGTGCTGTTGACAACCATAACAGTCTTGGAGACATCAAGAGGAGAAGCACCTACCTCATGCTATCACTGCAAGTCTTACCAGCCCAAACAGGGCTCCACAGGTCACCAGCCACAGGAGATCAACAAAGCCCACAACAAAGAGTGTCAGCTCTGGGCTGGTGACACTGCTGGAGAGTCACAGAACCCCCTTGTTTAAAACCTCTGATCTAGAGTTAAGAGCTTGTAGCTTTTGTCAGAAGTTACATTACAGCCACATCTTAAAGCTGTAGCCTGGAAAACTGGAAGAGCATCAGGAACGGGTCCTCCCTGCGTACTCAGCCCCCCGAAGCAGGGATCTCCTCCCTGCCCACCCCAGGCTGCTGCTCCTCTGGTGTTGACCCTGGCGATACCAGGGTGCTGTCACAGCCCGAGCCGCTACACCAGGAGGAACCACCAGCTTCAGAGAACACATGTTCTTTCAGTACATGGCTACTGGGCAGCCAAAATGAGGGACCAAGCAGAGCTTCTAGATGAGGAGGAGCAGAAATGCTTCTCATGTGGTATCCTTCAAGCACATGAGATGAGGAGAAGCGCAGGGCTGGGAAGGTGCCCACTTGCTTTTTAAAGCAATGGAGGCAGCAGTCATGTGGCAACAAGAAGCTTTTTCTGTCCAGACCTCCCACGACTTTCTGATAGGAGCGCTCAAGGGACATCCAAATGTTGCTGGCAGAGCAGCTCCAGCAGCTGGGAACACGCTCTGCACGGAGAGCACCTTCCCCGCTGGGGGGCTCGCACTGCCTGGGCACGGCTCTCTGCGGACCACGAGCTCGGCTGTCTGCAGAGATGACCACATCCTCACCACCCTGCAGGGTGGAAGAGCACTCAGGAGGCACCCATGAGCGCCATGCTTTCTGGTGGGGTACTCACAATGGGAGGGATGGCAGCAGCACGCTGCTTCAGCTGCTTCAGGTCCAGCGGCTTCTGTGGCGAGGAGTTCAGCCTGGCATCGCTGGCGGCGTTGAGCAGGCTGGGCCGGGGGGACAGCAACCTGGACACAAAACACGCATGTCAACCGGGCAATGCCAAGGACAAGCTCCACATCCCATCGCTGCCCTGCACCCCTCTGTTTCACGCTACCGAGCCTAGAGAACACCCTCTTCATCAGAGAGGAGTGTGATGGACCACTGCTTGCTGCTGGCAGTCTGGGCTCTTGAGCACATCGTGACTTGGGCTTTCAGCCCTGCAAGCTGCCACCCTGGCCCCAAACCTGTTTAGATGGCAACTACCACTCCAAAGATCTCAGCAGCCACCATGAGGACACTTGTCCAACAGGAGGCTGCTCAGCCGGAAAATCTGCCGTGCTGACCAAAGCAC
>NW_010396165.1:34910-35134 GCF_000710305.1 Buceros rhinoceros silvestris
AAGCTGGGGAGGTGGCTCGACCTTCGTGGGCTGCAGGTGTCCCTGGGTCGTTTTGGTCTATAAGGGCAGGCACAGAGGACAACGTGACTGAGCCCAGCAACACCCAGCTAGGGACCAGGGCAGCTTTACTGTGGGATGATGAGGCCAATGGGAGCTGGAGAGCAGGATGGGATTAAAATCCTGCTTTCCAAAGACAACCCCTGTGGGGCTCCATGGCCCTCTTT
>NW_010396165.1:35250-36000 GCF_000710305.1 Buceros rhinoceros silvestris
TTCTAGCAAACCTGCTGCTGTCCAGAATAAACCTGAGGGAGCAGTGCAGCCTGGACTTACAGAGCAGGGTGACCAGTTCAGATTTCATTTGGGCAGCACGCTACTCTCCAGAGCTCACACCTGGTGGTTGGGATCGGCCGCATGCTCCTCTTCAAGGACTATCTTTTATCAAGGTGCTAAAGCCACGGGCACGTGGCTGGGGCACTCAGATCACTTGAAAGACAAGAGGCTGGATTTGGATGGGATTTGGAGTTTGGCTCAGCAGCTGGGCAGCCCTGCACCCTCTCCGTTTGCTCTTCCCCTTTGGCCATTTGAGTTGTCTCGTAGACACTCAGCCGGCTGCACCGAGCCCCTGTCCAAATAGAATGAGGTGGCATCTCAATGGTGCCACTGCAATGGGACGGGGAGGGAGATGTGCAAAGCCCCATGGGTCAAACCCTTGGTGTGTCCAGCTTTGAGCCTGTGCCGAGACCCCAAGGGACCACATCTCTTGGGGCCACCTCTGCTTTCTCTCCTTCCCAACTCCAATTTGTTGAAGCCAGTTCATAGTTTTCAAGCTTTACAGCTTGATTTGTTTATTTTAGCTGTTATTTCACTGCTCTCTTCAGCCTATAAATTTCAAGGTCATCCCACGTTCACCCTTGGATGAATAAACAAGAGTGGCGGGGCCATGCGTGGGGAATAAATTCATCGTGGCGCTAGGAGTGCCCCAGGCCTCGCTCTCCGCAGTGCCGGCACCAGAGGGGAATG
>NW_010396165.1:36077-37525 GCF_000710305.1 Buceros rhinoceros silvestris
TTGGATTAATAAACAAGAGTGGCGGGGCCATGCGTGGGGAATAAATTCATCGTGGCGCTGGGAGTGCCCCAGGCCTCGCTCTGCGCAGTGCCGGCACCAGAGGGGAAGGGGACCCACCTCCAGACTGGGACCAGTATTGTGGTTAAGGACTCAGCGGAGACCAGGTGAAGGGCAGCAAATCTAGCTACTCCCCAAATAACAGCAATGATGTCTGTCCAGGGAGCTACAGGGGTGTGCGAAGCCATGCTGTGGGGGACACGGGGCTCCTGGAAGGGTGCAATGCCCGAGTCTGCTGAGACACATGGCTGAGTACAAGGGCACCCACGAGCGATCCTCTCCTGCCATTTCACCCCCAACAGCACTGCTGCCAGGCTGGTAACACATCATCCCCAGGTCAAGACGGGTTCTGGTGCTCACCAGGAGGTGACCGACCCAGCAGCGCTGCCCCAGCTCCTTGTCACCAGCACTGCTAGTGGTGTGCGACAGATGTCAGCAGCTTTGGTTGTGCTCAACACCACTCTTCTCCTCAGCAGTGATTCTTGTAGCTAAACAGCAGATTTTCCAGAGACCGGGAAGCTTCACCAGCAAGCAGGGTTCTGCCAGCCCTGGCAGCCCCCGGCAGAGCAACCGCCCCAGCAGCCATCCTGTGCACTCCTAGCACTTGCAGAGATACACTTAAGCACCCTTAAGGTCCCTTTAAGCACACTTAAGACCCTCAGGTTTCCTAAAGCTCTCCAGGATCTTGATGCTTAGTAAGCCAGAGTCAGTATTAAATTCATCAATATGCAAACTGCATAATTTATTATGTATCTTCCAGCAGATCTTGCGCCAGACGTATGGCTGTCTCTAGGGTGCTTTGATGTGGAAGTCACCGGATGAACAACTCTCAGCACCTTTTATCCACCCGCTGCCAACCCAGGGACTCCCAAACCCAACCACCAGTCCCCACTTGTGGGTCACGGTCTTGGGAGGGAGGAAAAGAGTTTGAGAGGGAAGGGGTCAGCACACGCGTGACTGAGCCTCGGCAGCGTGGAAACGTCCCCTCCAAAGCACAAAACTTTGGGGGTGTCCAGGACAGCTCATTCCCTAAACTCCTTCATCCTCCACCATGGAGACAGGGACTAGTTTCACTGCCAGAAGAGCCAACGCACCGACAAGTGACCCAATCAACCGTGAGCCCTTGCACCACTTGTTGTGGTTGTGCAAAGACGATGGCTACCAGATTTTTCCGTCAGGCTCCCCCAAACCAGGGCCATGGCACCAACGTGGTGTTGACCCACTACAGCCCTCGCAGCTGTGGCTGACCCAGCCACCTGTACATGGAGCACAGGGGTGGCTGCATGCAAAGCTCTGGGGCAGGCGTCTCCCCTCCCCGCTGCAGGTCCGCAGTGGGTGGCTGTGCACAGCTTCCTCTGCGCGTCCCCATCTGGCGTGACCTCCCGCTGAAC
>NW_010396165.1:37554-38190 GCF_000710305.1 Buceros rhinoceros silvestris
GGGGGTGGCTGTGCACAGCGTCCTCTGCGCGTCCCCATCTGGCGTGACCTCCCGCGGAACCGCAGTCCTGGCAGCGCGAGCAGCAGCCCTCTTGCAGCACATGCCACGTGGAACCACAGACAGTCAGCTGCCTCCTTCAGCTCTGATGAGTTAAGGCTGCTCCTCCTTATCCTGGACTTGTCTTTGCTAGTGTGAACTGCAGGAGGACCCAAAAAAAGGCTGATGCCAGCCCTGCACCCCTTCCCTCTCACTGTGGGGACACCTCCGCCACCCTCTGTCCCCTTCTGGGAGATGCTGTGGACAGCTTGATGCTTTTACAAGCGCAGGGAAGAGCACCCACGCCCCGCCGGCACTGGGTGGGCGGGCGAGCATCGGGTGATGCGGTGACGGGGCGGCTCACGCGGCATCTCGGCAGCCTCGTCCTGCTCATTGCGAGTCACACTGCGGCAGCAGGGCTGTGGTAACCGCCCGCGAGCAGTGGGGAATGCGAGGGAGCAAGGCAGCACCGGGGAAGGCCACAGAGTCCCCATCGGGAACACCATGGTGCCAAAACCTCTGAGCTGGCTGTGGTTGGACCCCACGGGTGCTCCTGGGGCTTCTGGGCTGGGCAGCGCCAGGCGCTGCTGGTGGTTGCAG
>NW_010396165.1:38242-44336 GCF_000710305.1 Buceros rhinoceros silvestris
GGGTGCTCCTGGGGCTTCTGGGCGGGGCAGCGCCAGGCGCTGCTGTTGGTTGCAGCTTTCCCGTGCCAGCAGGCTCTGCTATCACCCATGCTTCACCACCGCGCCGGATGAGAGGAGTGGCCCAGGAGCTGCAGGACGCCTGCTTAATGTTTAATATTCCTGGAAGCTGGTAACTGTTTGACAAGTGAGATAGAGGCTGACTCAGCGAGGAGCTGGGGATGACAAAGTCATTCCCAAGACGACTTGCTCCTTTGCTGCTGGGAAGTTGGTAGAAGCCTCTGCTGTCCTGTTTTTGGTTGGTTTACTGTTAATTCTGAGGCGTGCAACTCTGCTGGCCTCACTCTCCCTTGCCAGGAGGTTTTCTCCTGGCTGGGAAGGAGGAGAGGGTGGGGAGGGGTGGTGCTGAACTCTGTCCACCGCCAGAGAGGAGCACCGCAGCCAAGAGGCGTCAGCCCTGCCATGAGGCCAGGGCCAGTGGCATCCGCACCACCCCTCAGCATCGCCAGCGCTGCTTCCAGCTGCTTGGCAGCAAGAGGGGCTGCTTCCCTGCGGCAGCCGGGCAGCACGGAGGATGCTCCTGCACAAGCAGCACTCACCCACTGGCTCCTGCACCCGTCACAGGGACAGCACGGAGGCCGTCAGGAGTGATGGAAACGCGTGACGGCTCCCTGTCTCCTTGTCCCACTGCTTTAATGGTTTTTTTTTTTAAACAGCCCCATCCACAGCGCTGCATAGAGCCCATCCGGCCTGGCAGCACCCGCCTCGCTGCCAAACTGCCCCCTGCAAGCCTACAGGAGGGATGTGGGATGCTGAATGTGGGCACTAGCCTCCAGCCCCAGCCCAGCTCCAAGGCAGGGAGGGACTGCTACCCCTCTGTGCAAAGGCAGGGTGGACTCAGGAGACCCACCCGGCCCAGGAGCCAGCGTGGATGGAAGCAGGAGCCATGAGAGACATCAGCGCTACAGACACATGTATTCACACACATTCTTCAAAGAACAGGAAACCCTCTCCCCGTTTCTGAGGGGGGGAGGGCTCTGTGGGAAAAGCCGGGAGGAAAGCAGGGCATTTCGCCAAGGAGGCGGCCAGTGTTTCCCCTTCCTGTCCCAAGGGTCATCCACGAAAGGTCAGAGGTGCCCTCGGCTGCCGGCCCCAGGGTTGGGTGGAGGGCTCAGCACCACAGCGACTCAGGTGAAGACTTGATGGCTTGGCCCCAGGGAAACTCGCACAACCCTCACTATTCCCCTCCCTTTATGGCCAGGACAGATAATTCGCCCCTACAGATCCAACCCACACCTTAGCCAAGGGAGCAACTTGCCCCACCTCTGCACCGGGAACACGTCCCTGATGTCAATTCTCCTGCCAGTGCCAGCTAGGCAGAAAGCACTCCCAGCCCTGGATGCTGGCAAACCAGCTTGTGCCTCTGCACAACTCTGCTGTCCCCAGGGGTACGTCCCGCTCCACTGTGCCACCCATACGGGCTGCAACCGGCAGTGGCTCTGCACCCAGCACCTGCCCATGGCCACTGCCCAGGGACCTGTACGCTGGGACATCACACTGCCCGCTGTGTCACGGCCCCTCTGCAAGCAATTGCCAAAGGGTCACGGCCACACGAGGACAGAGCCGGGCACATCCCTTTGCCTGGGGAAGCACCTGAGCAGTGATATTCCCAAGGAGGAGCTCACAAAAGTGCACGTGGGCACTGTGGCATGCAACAGGGATGCTCGTCTGCCCCTCGGGCCGTGCACTTGCCCGCCTCTCTCCCGCTCCTACCTGCTCTTGTCCACAGCATCCTGCTCGTCCATCTCATCCGCGCTGCAGGTCGCGCTGGAGTCGCTGTCAGGGTTCACCCCGGGGCCTTTACTGCCTTTATGGCTCTCCTTCTTCTCAGCCTTGGGCGTCCCCTCCGTCCCCGCTGTCCCTCCACCACCAACACTGCTTTCCGCCTTCTTGTCATTCCCCTTGTCCTTCTCCTGACTGTCTTCACTCTCCTCCTTCTTCACCTCGCTCTTGCGGGGCTCTTCGCTCACCTTCTCCTCCGGTTCCTCCGTTTTCACCACGTCCACCACCAGGTCCTCCTGCACCTTCTCCTCACTGCTGGGTGGCTCGGAGGCTGCCTCCGGTGGAGGGCTGGCGGCAGGAGTGGGGTTGGCAGGGGGAGCGGTGGGAGCGTCAGGGGGTGTTGGAGCCTCTTCCAACTTGACTGCTGGTTCTGCGCCGGAGTCACCTCCTGGCCCGGGTGGTGCCTTGGCCCCGTTTTCGCCTCCTTCTTTGGCTTCGGGCCTTGGCGAGGGAATGCTCTCTGTGTCGGAGCTGTTATTTACTGCAGCTGAGAAAAGGGAAGAAATAAAAATAAGGATCGGCCCGAGATTCTCGCTTCCCATATCGCTGCCTCCACCCCCTCCCCTGGGAGGAGAACGCCCTCATTCCTCCAAGGGGGAGACGATCCCGGGGCTGGGAAAGCTGCGCCGGGATCCCCAGATCCAGAGCCCGCTAAGCAAAGGGATGCTCTGGGAGCCTCTTTGTTTGCCCAGCTCAACAACTGTTGTTAACCCCCACCTGAACACAAAAACCACATGCCCAAAAGCCTGGAGACCGAGCAACTGGGAAGCTGGATTTTAAAGGAGAATCCTGGCTGCTGGCTGGATCTGCAGCTCAGGATCTGCTCCCTCCTCACCTGCACCCCCATGGCTCTGGGTCAGTTCTGCTGCCCCAGGACAGGGCATCTTGCTGGCATGCTGCTCACGGACTTAGATTGCCCATGTCCCTGGCTCTGCCACCCGAGGGGCAGCTGGGGACCATCCCAAAACACTGCACTTGTTTGTTGTTATTTAAGCTGCCAGTGGCAGAAGAAAGGAGGTCAGTGTCGGCAAAAGCAAAGTGCTGGCAGTGCTGCAGGACAGGTTAATTATTACACAGAAAAAGGATCACTCTCCAATCTGCCTCTAACAGCTTGAAGCGAGCTGGAGGCACATGTGTCCATGCACCGCTGCAGATGAAGGTGCTGCTGAGAGATTGTTTCTACTGCTAAGAAGGTTGTTCTGTCCAAGTCTTTGCTGGACAAACACGGCCAGGGCCAGGAAACTTCCACAGTCCCATCTCAGCGTGTCCCCACCAGGCAGGGCTCTCACAATCACGCCCAAAGACGTCCCTTGACTTGTTTCTCTCCACAGCAGCACAGACACCTTTCAAATGCCGGTGAGATGGGTGGCACAGAGCGACTGTGTCCCAAGAGCTGTACATTGGAGCACATCCATCCCTCCTTGGCAGGGAAACACTGAGTGCCACACTCATCAGGAATCTCAGCCTTCTCCACCCTTACAAGCAAGCAATGAGGTGTCCTGTCACCCACCTAGGGATGAGGTTTACTGTGTGCTTGGCCAAACTCTACCCAGCTGCCACCTGATGCTACTCTGAATGCCACGCCAAGACATACAGTGGTGGCTCATCCCAGGCTCAACCAAGCTCTTTGCTCCAGTGTACTCCCTCCAGCTGCTGAATCCATGGTCAACACCGTAATCCTCATGTCAAGTCCTTCTCCCCAGCCCTGGCTGCCCCCCCAACATTATCCTGGAGCTGGCAGCACCTCGTGCATACCACCAGTCTGACACTTCTGTGCCTGTGACATTTCAACCCCCTCTGCTTACGCCTTTCTTCAGCTCCATAGCCCACCCCAGCAGCAGAACAAGAGACGAGCATTGGAGCGTAAGGCTCAGGAGAATGTCAAGAGATCTGTGTCTCATCTCAAAAATACGTTCTTTCCTCTCAGGCGCTCTTACAAAGAGCAGTAACTACCTTTTGCTTTGTGCCTCTGAGTCACGTATCACCTCGCACAAAGGTTTACCTGGAATCTGCCTCGTAATGAGTCACTTGCAACGACGATTTGAAAAGATTTCCCATTTCGAGTCCCATTAGCCTGGGTGCTAAGGCCAGGAACCAGCGTGGTGCCAGCAGTGCTGGTTAAGTTATTAAATTACTTTGACAGAAGTCAAATGGGGCTATTGTTGGAAAATTATGCACATTTTCTCCAAACTCTCTGCTGCGCTCTCTAAGCGATAAATAGCTGAAAATTGTCACTTTCAAGTTGTTTCCTTTCTTTGGTATGGCTGGGAGGGAGGAAAACACTGCCTTAAAAGGGAAAGGAGAAGGGAAAGACCCGCCAAGGTACACCAGCCTCTCTGGTGGGAGAACGGGCCCTCCCCTGCCTTCGCTGGCAGCGCAGGCTGCGCTGCCCTGGGCAGCAGGGCCAGCTCTATCTGATGGGATAGGAATGGGTACACACAAACCTTAGCGGGTTATCCCTTCTTGAGCTCGTGATAAGCAATTTGAGAGCCCATGGTGGTGGCTACCTAACCCTGCTGAGCATGCAGGGACCCTCCTTTGGAGGACAACACCACAAAATGTGACCTACAAGCGTGCCAGGCCCAGGTAAGCTGGGTGCTCTTGGAGATCGCGCTGGTGGAAATCAGAAATTAAAGGGCTCTTATAAATAACCGTCTGTCCAGACAGAGACAGGAGGAGAGCAGTGATCCAGGGTGCTCCTCGCAAGTGTGAAATTCAGAAGCATCCAAAATACCACAAGCGCCTTGTGCCGCGGGATGCTGTCACCTCAGTCTGGCTTTGGGGTGACAGACGTGACCCCCTGTGAATGTTGACATTTGCAGCCCTGGAGAAGCTGTATTTGGTGCTTCTGCCACAACTGTGCAGCAAAGCCGGACGAGCTGAGGGCACCCCCACTGCCGCAGCCCCCACCCGCCTCACCTTCCACCTCCTCGGCCATCTCCTCCTCGTTGCCGCTCGTCCCCGAGACCTCCATCTCCTCGTCCTCGGCTGCGGGAGGGAAGGCGGCTTCTTCGTTTTGAATGGCGGTGCCTTTTTTCTTCTTCCTCTTGGCATTCCTTTCTTTCTCCTGGGGAAGAGACAGAGGATGGTGAGAAGGAAAGCCCGTGGTGAGCTGTGCGGGAGCAGAGCGAACCAGTCCTCCCTGAAGCGTGGAGAGGGATGCTAATATCACCATGGGTAAACCCTCCGCAGGACTGTGCTCACACGCTGAAAGCCCGGCAGCATGGTCTCACCTGGCCAGAAAACTCTGACCACTGTGCGATAGCCAGGTTGGCTCCACATGGAGCTCCAGGGCCAAGTGGCAGTGACCCCCCAAGGGAGGGACAGCACGGGCCCACGGACTCATGGACAAGGCACGCGTGTGCAGAAGTCACCAGCGCAGCGCTGGCAAGAGCCCGGTGGTCCCACATCTGCTCATTACGCACGTGTGACGTGTTTGTCCTGCGCGTTTCCAGGCACCACCTCCAGCTACACAAACGTGTGCGGCCGTGGCTTGACACTCATCTGCAGCTAACGAAGCTGGTGCCCCAAATACAGCCCAGCCAACACTGCTGTGCACCAGTTTTGTGTCCCCTACGGCAGGTGCTGCCAAAGGACTTTGACTCCCGTGCCGGGGAGGCTGTCACCAGTGGGGACACTCCACATGGCACCGCATCTCAGAGGTGAGCTGCCTGGTGCCCCGTCCTGTCCCGAGACAACTCCTTCCCCCCTGCCAGAGCACGTGCCGCAGCCACGAGGGTGCGGACAGCTGCTCCCTCCCGCCGACCTAAAGGAAAAGTCTCAGCTTTGCTATTGTTTCCTGCTCTTGTTGCTTGAGTAAATATTACCAGTAGGAACAGGCCCATCATCTCCGGCTCTCCCTGCAAACCCCACACGAATGACGTGTGTAGGACGTTTATTTACATGGATGAAAAGATAAAGCCGTGGTGGAAACGTTAGCTTTGCTGCTGGATCTCTGTGCTGGGAAGAGCTGGTCCCCCCTTTCCCCCCCTGCAACTTTTCAATCCTTTAAAAAACTTCCAGATAAAACAAACAAATACAACTGGCTTTTTGCTTGGAAACGTTGCTTGCTCAAAATCTATTTTTATCAAACTGGACAAGAGACAGGGGAAAAAGGCGCTTGAGAAAGGGCTCTGTGCAGGCACGGAGAGGCAGTGGGAGGCAGGAAGGGCTCCACGGTGCCCTCGCCCCATCCCGTCCCTGACGGCCATGCCCCGGCACTGCCAGTGTTCCCGCCTATGCCAAGGCAGCGATT
>NW_010396165.1:44434-49753 GCF_000710305.1 Buceros rhinoceros silvestris
GTCCCCGCCTCTGCCAAGGCAGCGATTCAGCAACCACACGTTTGTGTCTGAAGCAGCAGTTCCCCATCACACTCATGTGGTGACAAAGCGCCGACGTTACTATGGCAAAGACTTCTCTGCCTCTTACTCACGGGTCTGTGACTCAGCCGCGAGCAGGAGCAGGCTCCTCGCTGGGGAATTCGCCGGGAACCAGCCTCTGCCTCAGCACCCTACTTGGCCAGAGCCCGGGGGCCATGGCTGCTGGCGGAGCAGAGCAGTGAGCTGCCCCGGGGGCACAGCAGGTCCCTCTCCCCGCAGACCCCACTGCTGGTATTTAGGTACGATGCCGTGAAATCCAGGCAGCGGATCCTGGCTACAGCTAGAGATATGTTCAGGCCACCACCTCGCCTCTTATAATGCCAACATCTCTGGCCCCCTCGCGCAGTCTCACTGCCGGCACCCTGCCCAGGAATGGGGTTCCTTTCTGCTCTGCCTCTGTGAGCAGCCACAGGCCACCCACGGCTGGTGTGGGAGACATGGAAGAATCTCCGTGAGTCACTCCTTTCTCGTGGCCCTCTGGGACCAGCCACAGGCCCCCCACGGCTGGTGTGGTAGACATGGAAGAGTCTCTGTGAGTCACTCCTGGGACCAGGTTATCTCCTGTTGTCACAACATAGTCTTAATCCAGTGAGGCTGTGGGAAGATGCCAGGACCATTTGCAAAGTACACTGTGATGGTCATTTTGTGCTATCCTGGTCTAGGAGGTCTCTGCAGGAACTTCTAGGAGATATTTTTTGCAGGAATCTCCAGAACTTGGTGTCACTTGAGCAGTCTGCTTTGCCAAGACCATAGAGGAGATGTGGTGTGCACAGTGAGGACACTGAACCCTGCGTGAGGGGTCACTCCGCGCTTGCTCCTCTGTGCTGTCCTCCTGGCCACCTGGTCCCCAGCCAGCCCTATCACTCTGACTCCCAGCCTGGCAGGGATGGGCAGCTCTTCCCCACGTCCCCTCCTGCACTGAGTACTGCTTCACACCGCTCGAGTTCATCTGTACCACCTCTCCTGGAGGAGGAGATGGAGATGCCACCAGTTTCCAGGTGTGACATCTCTCTGGTCTTCTGCCTCGCAGGCAGAACAAGTATCCTGACAAATATGGCCTCTCTTTGCACTCACCATGCGACATGGCAGCGACTGCCCAAACAGGTTCCAAAACCCACTACCAACATTAGGACCTCTCACCAGCATCGGTCTCATCCTGTCCTGAGAGCAGGACCAGGCAGTCTCACACCGGTGTGACATAACGATGCGTATTTGAGACCACACCAACTGCAGAGTGACTCCTGTTGTCAGTGACGGGGAGGGTCAGAGAGATGACCCCACAGGCAGGACCTCTCTGCCCATCATGGTGAGGAGGGTCCCAGTTCCCATCTCAAGACCAAGGCTCTGCACCAAGGCAAGGAGGACTTGTTCACCCTCCAGAAGAGGCCACCACACTGTCTTCCTGAAGCAGCTTTGTTGTGCCAAACCAGCACCACCCAAAATCGTCCAGCTTTGCTGCACGGTTGTGGCAGAAGCACCACATACAGCTCCTCCAGGGCTGCAAATGTCAGCATTCACAGGGGGTCACATCTGTCACCCCAAAGCCAGACTGAGGTGACAGCGTCCCGCAGAGAAATTGGAGGGGGCCAAAAGGTTGGTCCTCCAAGCAGGACCAGCACCAGCCCAGGAGATAACTCTCCCACCTTCACTGCACAAGCCAAAACAAGCTCCAGCAGTCACTAGACCAAAGTGACAATCACACTGCAAAGAGACCCCGGTGAACACAGCGCCTCATCTCCAACCGCTAACAAGAGCGGCGGCTCTGAGGACAGCATGTCTCCCAACGCCCCGCTTTCCTCAGATGCCAAGATTAGAGAGCCCAGTGTGCAGAAGGTGAAAGCCGAGTGACGCTGATGCCTGGGACACATCCGAGCCACTCGACAGCGAAACCAAGCCAAAACACACAGCAGGGCAGATAACGCGAAGCCTCACGGTGGCCTGACCTTGCCCCAGCAGTAACAGGCTGCCTGTCCCGTGGTGCTGGCAGGGACACCATGGGGACATGGGGACAGCTGCAGAGGGAGGAGGGTGACGGTCTGCGGCATCCGGCCCCACTGAGCCAGGACTGCAGTGGGATTCCCTCCTCAAACAGGCTGCAGAAGGGTCTCAAGAGTGCTGAGCAGCTCAGGGGAGAGGGTAATGGGGCTCCGTGTGCTGACACAGCCCACGCGCAGCTCCCCGGCCCCTGCGTGCTCCTTCCCCTGTCTAGTGGGAAAGAACCTGTCTAGTGAAGGGATCTGTCCAGTGAAAGGGTATTCAAATTAACCCCCCAAACACGGCCTGTGGGGACGCACACACCACGCGGGCTCTGGAGAGGCAGAAAAGGAGCATCGCCATGCCAGACGCCTTTCTAGTGCAACCCAGATCCTTCTCCTTCCTAACGCTGGGTGCTCAGAGGGTGGGTGTCCCCATCCCCAGAGCTCCTCGGGCTCTGGCCAGCCAGAGTTCAGCATGCGAGGGGACACGGGGCCGCCGAAATGCCCAGCTCCATTCCACCCAGCACGGGGATACCCTGCTCCGTGCTGCACTGTGCCATGTTCTGGGGACAGAAGGACCTTGCCAGGCTCTGCTTCCCGTCCCACACCAGTCACTGCCGCCCGCCTGTCCCCACAGCTCCTCCGAGTCGCCTGCGCACTGCTGAAACCCAGTGACACACCTACCTGGAAGAGGAGGCTACGATATTAATGAGGCCCGTTTAGGAAACGAATGAGAACTGCTAATTAAGTTTACTCTCATTAAGCAAGAGGAAGAAAAGCAGAGCTGCGGCGTTCCCCCGCACAGGATCGGCAATCGCTGTTGGTGGTGAGGTCAGGAGTAATCTGGGGATGTCATGGCAAAACCAGGCGATGCCACGCTGCCTCGCCATGTGCTTTCTCCGCAGAGGTCACGGCTGACTGCTGGCTATAGGACGGGATTTGGAGGCCCAGTTTGCTCGGGAATATATTTAGGAGTCAGGAAGGAAGGTCTATGGCAATTTAATCTCAGTTGTTCTTTCATTTTATTCAGCTTTCTGGCATCTGCCGTTGCCACAAAACAATAGAGCACAATAAATAACAGCTGAACATTCATTGTTCTTCTCCACAACCGAATCCCGTAGCTTCCAATGCTCAGAAAATAAAATGATGATGCTGATATAAACTGCAAGTGAGAGTGAGCAATTAGATCGGAGAAGTCTAGCGGCTGCCTTGGAGGGACGGATGCAGGGAAAAATGTGGTTCTGCAGAAAAACATTTCCGCGATATAATTTCTGCAACATTAGCAGAGTAAATTAATATACACCGGCTCCACCGCCAGCTAAGCTGCACGATCTGATTTCAGCTTCTCCCTGGTAATGAACAACAATATCTTCCTAATGTAACGTTTTATAGTCAGAGGGCTTGACGCACGTTTCACTCCAGTCTTTATATCAGTTTGGGGGTCTTTTGTATAGTTTGTTTGCTCTGTTTCTAAAAACAATTCGGTGAAACATGGGAACACAGGAGTGTCTCTGTGCATAGAGAATTAATAAAAAAGAATCGCCGATGTCTTCTCTTTCTCTCATTCCTATAGACTGACTGGGATATTAAATTCCTGGGTGAGTCACTGAATGTTTTCCTGTCTTTCTTTTTACTCTTGCTGTAATAGCTTGCTTGGAGAGATTCCTGCATTGAACATTGTCCTTTGCATTTTCAAAGCACCCCTTGGGGGTTTAGCCATGTGAATTCTATTAGCCAGAAACTGCGAACCCCAGGATACTCTACAAATGAAATAATTACAATCCTTCGTTGCTCTTAGCGGTCTGTCCTATCTCCGGAACACCAAACAAACCCCACTTCATCCATCCACACCCCGCACCGCGTGCCAGAAAAAGCAGCAGTGTCAGCCTCTTCTGATGAGGAAACTGAGGCACAGAGACGTGCACATCCACTTGCAGCCCTGAAGACAACCGAAGTCCGTGCGGGGACCAGCCTTTCCTCGTGTTGTCCTAAACCTCTGAACTTCTCTGGGGCAAACCAGCAGTTCACAGGTAACCACGGGGTCTGCAAGGTGTGGAGCTGCAGGTCCCGCCAGGCTCCCCACACAACCTCGCTGGAGTCAAAGTATTTGCACAGCCGGGACTGAGCTCGTGTCCTGGCCAACGCACCGCAGCCCTGCTCCTCCTCCTGCTCCTTATCTCGCTGCGTACCAGCCACACTCCAGACACCCAGGCATCTCCCACGCAGCAGCTCTCCCTCCTCCAGACCTCCCAGGGACAGATGGGTGGAAAACCCTTTCCTGTACCACCTCCTGCCCCCCTGGTCCTCAGAGCTTTCACTCGGAGACAATACCCACCCCTTGGCTGCGGGAAGCACACAAGCCCTTGCTAGGACACATCTACAGTGCTCGATGAGGGCTGAGACGGGCTCTCACCATTTTCAGTTTGTGCTGCTGTAGGATCTCGTCCAGGTTCTGCCTCTTCTTGTAGTTGAAGTAGAAGTTTTTGCACTGCGACACGGTCTTGGAGCCCACCATCCTGGCAATGGCTGACCAGTTCCGCCCATGCTCAAGGAGACCTGTTGTCAGCGGAGGGAGAACGGAGAAAGGTTTAACACCAGATATGTGCACACAGGGCAGCATTATCGACGCACGATGGGAAACATCCTCTGTGCAAGCCAAACTCCACAGGAACAATACAGTCACTAGCACCCGTCTGAAAGGTTCCTAGGCCAGGGGATGACCTAGGAGAGCCTGTTTTTCTTTCCAAGGGGAAAAAAAGGCACTATGCTGACCGCCTCCGGAACAAAATACGTCCCACAGCCACATCTCAGCC
The DNA here is from genome assembly GCF_000710305.1 of Buceros rhinoceros silvestris. Taxonomy (NCBI): domain Eukaryota; kingdom Metazoa; phylum Chordata; class Aves; order Bucerotiformes; family Bucerotidae; genus Buceros; species Buceros rhinoceros. The sequence continues at coordinate 49,302 of NW_010396165.1, forward strand.
AGCCACCAATCCGTCCCACAGCCACATCTCAGCCAGCCACCGAGCAGTCAGGAGGGCGAGCACCGCTCCCTTCCCTTTGGGACGGCTGCAGGAGGTGCTGGTGTGCCCAGGAGAGCAGCTCGCAGTCCCTCCCATGACACCAAGACTCTTCCCACCCTCCTGCTCCCAAGTGATGACTTCAACCAGGGTGACACGGCAGTTCAGGGTTGGAGCAGAGAGTCCTGTTCTGGATGGGGAGGAAGAGCCCGGGCCGGGAGGAGGCAGCAGGCAGGCGGGGAAGCCCGGGTGATGTCCCAGGCTGGGAAGGGCCATGCCGGGGGATTAGTGCTGATCATGGGCTCATGAGCAAAAAGCAGCTTCTTGGTTTGGGCATCGTGCCAAGGGCTGGCAATCCCAGCCAGATGGTGCCACCTGAGCACAGGGCTCCTGCCAGCGCTGGGGCAACCCAGCAG
>NW_010396165.1:50170-50548 GCF_000710305.1 Buceros rhinoceros silvestris
TCTGGAGGACGTTGCTGTCCCGGCTGGGTTGTGCCAGTTGGGCTGGCTCCTGGCTGCTCAGGTGATGCCACCATAAGGCCACCAACTCTCCTGGTCATCCCCTGCACCCTGTGTAGGGCCTGGGATATGACTTCAAAATGAAAACTAGCACGGAATGAACCAGCTAAGAGCATCTTCCTCTTTTGCTAGGGGTTTTTCTGCCCAGAAGCCACCAACCACAGAAACAGGCACTGCCCGGGCAACTCTGTTGTCCATCCCCAAACCCTTCCTTGGCTGATCTCATGCCATGGGGCTTGGGATCACAGTGAGTCCCACGTCAGGGCTTCTCCTTGTGCCTGGGAGCCACGACAGCTGTGCCCCAGCCCCACTGCCAGCCTT
>NW_010396165.1:50724-51005 GCF_000710305.1 Buceros rhinoceros silvestris
TTTGAGCTGCAGCCCGGACCTACGTGCCAGCCCGACCTCTGCTTCAGTCTGACAGCAAACGCCCAAGGGGCAGACTGATCTCAGCCTCCGGCCAGGATCCATGCGCCCATGTAAGGGGAGGGCATGGCATGGGGGCTGTGGGTATGTCTGCGTTGAATAGACAGCACCACATACCCCAGAAGAGATGAAACCCCCATCTCTGCTTCCCAGTTCCCAGAGAAAACCAGCAGTACCCAGCACAGGAGGAGTTAACACCCAGCCGGTGTCTGTATCCTGACCCG
>NW_010396166.1:0-1925 GCF_000710305.1 Buceros rhinoceros silvestris
ATTTTTGTTTCAAGGGGGATGGACCGGAATACTTGAGCTGGCATTTTGTATTCCACTGCAAGGCCAGTGTGTTTATAGTGAGATCAGCGACAAACTGTCCAACTGCTCGGTGTCCTTGATTCTTACAGGAAGGAGATGGAGCAGCCCAGCAATTTCCTAGGACCGATTTTAAAAGCTTTTGTCCAATGTAAAAGATTTTTATACTTCTAAAAAATAAATAAAAAACAAGTTCTTCCCTGCTGTGTTTATTCCTTGGCCATTCTCATTCCTGGGACTTTTACTCGCAATTTTCCTGGGGATGGCACAGTCCTGACAATACCTGTCAGCCAAGGGAAGGGGAGAGTGTGAGTTGCCTGGTGTGTGCACAGGTTTGTTCTGGTGTAACCATCAGCTCAAACCCTTTGTCAAAGCAGTTAAATCGTGCAGCCTCTGGGGGCAGGAAGGTTTTGGCTAATGTGAAGGGGCTTGTCCCAGCATAAGTGGAATTGGAGGGAAAGAACCTATTTTGGCATAGAAATACGGAACCACAGCGATATAGCAGGTATTTGTAAGGCTATTACGACTGCTTTTAACCACGCTGGTTTCCAAACCATGGTGCCAGAAGAGCAGTCTGGCCAGCTGTTGCTACGGGGCAGAGAGTCAGCAGCTGGGACTGGCCACAGAAGTGGAAAGAAAGGGTCAAAGGTGACTGGAGAAGGTCGGTATGGAGTCAGTGTCCGAGGAGTTGGCGTAGCAGCCGACTCTCTGTGTCCCCTTTTCTCCGTGCAGGAAGAACTCACCTATTTAAGGCAACGGGCATTTGGGGTTTTGGGTTTTAAGAACATGAAACAGGTGCTGATGTAAACTACTACTCTGCAGTTCCTTCTTGAGGTTGAACGATGAGTCTACGCGTGGCTTCCCGTCTATGCAGTGGGCTCGTCCTGAGCAGTTCAGTGCGTGCGTATCATTTCTGGTCTGTGGAAGGGGCTGTGGCATTCCCAGGAAGAGGATCTGAGGGTGAGGTGATGCTGCTGAATGGATCGTTGCACCAGTCATTTACCGCTAAGAACATAATATACATAAATAGATTGTCGGATTGTACGTACAAGAGCGTGTGTGTAAAACGCAGGTCTGTATCAGGCCTCATCCTCCAAGTGATTTCTGGTAACATCGTCCTTAACAATAACCCATAGTAAGTTAACGTACCTGTTTTACATGTGGAGGAGACTTTGAACCAAATACTGATTGTGCAGCTGTGGCCTCGAATTTCTATGGATCTAAATGCTGGAGAAACTCCCTGCGGTGTCCTCGCGTGCAGTCGTATACACGACTTCGTAGCCCTGGGGAAAGAAAATCTTCCCAGGGTGCGAGGAGCGTTAGCGGCACACACAGCTCGGCCCGTGTCCTGAGCCTGTGCTCGCCAGTATTTCTACAGCCGCAGAAGTCCTGTGCTGAGAGCTCGTCAAGGAAGAGGTGTTTCCTCTGAAGCTGCTCCCCAACCTCTGGTGGATGTCGCATTTCCACCCCAGGAAGCATGAAATGCGCAGGAACCAGTTAGGAAAGACGTGGTGGGCTCCATTACGGCAAAGACCCTCTGCAGCATCAACACTCATTGCCCGGCTTTTCCTTGGGGAAACGCTGCTGCGCTGCACACCCTTTTACAGAGTAAAATGCAGATTATAGAGCAACCACCTTTTGCCTCGGTGCTTCTCCATTGCCGGGGGCCCAGGGCAGGTGGCGATTGGTCCCTACCCAGGAGAGCACCCCAGGACAGCCGGGGGGCTCCGGGGTGGGCTGCAGAGGGAGGCTCCCGTACACAGCGGCCAGCCGATCCACTCGAAGCCCAGTCACCAAAGTGACTGTGTCCAGCGATTGCTCCCACCCCAAAGGGGCCAGCCCCGAATCTTGGTGCTGCTTTACATCTTCCCTTTGCAGCCTCTCAACCA
>NW_010396166.1:2041-5088 GCF_000710305.1 Buceros rhinoceros silvestris
CCCGAAAACTTGGGGGCTGCCTTTTTGCTTTTAGCCACTAGCCTCCAACATAGACTAAATGCTGACCCACAACTCTGAGCCTAAAGCCTGAGCCAAAACCCTGAGCCTAAGCCCTCAGCCTAAAGCCTGAGCCCAGTCCCTCCCAGTCCCTTTCCAGTGCCTACCAGTTAACTTCCCATGACAGCCAGATCTTACCAGTCCAGCTCCAGTTTATTCAGATCCTCCCAGTCACCTCCCAGTCACCTCCCAGAGCTCCCCAGTTCCTCCCAGTCACCAGCAGCCTTCGCACATGGGGCAGCCCCTCCGGGCCAGCACCGGAACGACCGGCAGCGATCCCGGGCCAGGGGCACCGACCGAGCAGCGTCCGACGCTGGCAGCAGCACCTCTGCCAAACACAGCCCCGCCGCAGGGAGCGCGGCAGAAACGGGACACGAACGGCACCGGGCAGAGGATTTAACAAGCAATAGAAAGTACCCAAGCGCTGGTGGTGGCTGCTGCCCTGCCCTGGCCATCTGGCAATCTCTCTCTTGACTCCTGAGTGGAAGAAGGGGAGCCCTCCTGGCCCTGGCATCCAAGTGCGGCTGAGCATGGGAGAGACTGGGGGTGTCAGAGCAAGCAGGGAGGAGCAGGACTGTCTCCCCCTCCCCAGTTGCAGGCTGCCTCGTTTGGGTGCCACAGGAGGGACTCGGGAGCCTCTGAGCTTGGAGAAGTAGAGGAGACCCTGTCAGCCCCTGGCTGTCACCACATGGTCTCCTCTGCCCATTCCCTCACAAGGCTGCTCACCCTCCCCCTGCAGCAGCGTGCGATGCTAATTAAAATGGAGAAAAGTCATCTCATCTTCCCAGCGCACAGTCCTGGTTTTTGCACAGGGATGCAAGGATGTGACCCGACAATTACATAATCAGAAGGCATTTGTTATGCGTGCGTTTCAAATCCGTGATTAGCATGTGACAGCCCCGTCCTGGGAAACATCAAGGCACCGTTAGTCTCCTCTCTCTCTCCCTTCCTGCCCAGCGCTAATTCCCAACTCCAGCAACCACCAGCGCTGAAGCATCTTCAAGCAGCCTGGGGTAAGTTTAAAATGCACTCGGAAGAGTGGGGTGCCGACCGGGGTTAATAACACCGTTTTTCAGATTACTGGGAAAAGCTAGAGCTGTAGCTATTTAATGTTGCATGTACAGCACGTAAAGTAGAATTTTAAGTACTTTGCATCCTTAGTGCCCACAGTTATTTCCAGCTGATTTCTTCTCCGACAGTGTATGGAGATGGAGCTTCTGAGTGTGCTGGAGGATCTTGTGCAGCTGCATTTAGAGTAAGACGTCTAAAATACCAGCTTAAAAAGACTTTTTTTGCTCCTCCCTTTTAAGATCTAAATGGAGGTTTCGTGCTGAATCCAAGTACTCGAATGATGACTGTGTTAGAGTTAGCCGGAGACAAAGTGCGAGAGTGGTGAGAGTAAATCTCTGATTTCTCGCTCTCTTCAGAGGACCGGGGGTTGTTCTCCCAGTGAGGTATTTAAAACAGCTGTCAGTCTTATCCGGCAGGGTTGAGACAGTCACCAGGAAGATCCCAAGCATTTACTTAGAAAAACTGTGGATGTTTAACAACTGAAGCAGCAAAACCAAACCTACGGACTCCCCTGCACTGTTACCCAGGTCTTAATGTCAGAAGCAGAACGGGACAGAAAGCCAAACAAACAGTAACTGTTGTCCACTATCGCTGAGCTGTTAATGCTTTCCTGAACTTTGTCTGTTTGCATGTTGATGCTTGGGGTATTCAGCTGGTCTTCTTAACAAGCAATCCTCTGGGTAGGTGATTTTTTTCTCCCAGTTGTGCCACTCTGCGTGAGGGGAGCACTGGAAGGGTGAGAACGGTCACACAAACGTAGCGCACGAGAGGCTGCGGGACTTGCTTCCCCTCCCTCCCTTCCTTGGGCACAGCTTCATGTGGGATCCCACCCCTGCGCTGCCTCGGCGGCACCTTGCTCCACTCTTCAACCCTGTGCCGGGGCATAGCTAAAGAAGGCAACCTGCCAAGACCACATCTGAGACCACATCCACCCACACCTTCCCCCTGGGGAGCTCACAGGAAGTGGGAGCCAGCTCAGGCTCCGTTACATTCCACACGCTGCCCACTCTGCTCCGGGGGAGCTGCAGCACCAGCTGCTCACACAAGGCACCAGGGCAGTATTCCTTGCTGGACACCAGTGGCCATAACTATGGCCATCATTAATGGCAGAGGTTGCACTCAGCTTTGGTTCTTGGACTAGGGGGGTTTGGCTGCTAGAGGGACAATAGAGACAAAAAGGGAAAATACTTCCTTTTTCCATGGTGGAGGAATCCAGTGGCTTTAACACTCTGAAACTATTCTCTGGGCTTTGCTCTGGAGATGTCATTCTGGCTTGATGAGAACTGCGGGAGGGTAAACGACTTTTAACACTCAGCTCTGACGAAACAAGCACGTCTTTGCTAAAGCAGGAGTCCCTGAGTTGGGGTTGCAGGCCAAGACAGTCTGCTGACGGCTTCGTGCGGCTGAGTGTTGAGCCTGTCCAGTGGGGAGCTTGCAGCTCCTTGCTGGTGAGAAAACTGCCCCATGGTGGGCTGGAACATCAGGCAAACCTTGGACTAGCCATGGCTGAGGGCTGATGGTAGTTTAGGAAAGCAGCCTCACGCAGGGCTTGCTCTCGCTGCTGCTGTGCCCCTGCATTCCTGTATGTCCATATGGGAAAGGGTTAAGGGTGCGGGTACTGAGTAAATACGTCAAATAGTATAAATAAGTAAATAGTAAATAAAATAGTAAAAATAAAATAAAAAATAGTAAAATAGTAAATAAGTAAGTACTGAGAAAATAAGGTGAAGGGGGAGATCCTCTTGCAGCTTTCAACTGCCTTGAGGGCGCTATAAAGCAGAGGGAGTACAGATTCTTCCAAGAGGTGCACAGTGAAAGGCAATGGGCATGAACTGCAGCAAAGGGAAACTCTGACTGGACTCAAGAAAAAAATATTCTTCCCCAGGGTATGGGAGGGCTCAGAGTGGCTGGGAAGACTT
>NW_010396166.1:5194-7594 GCF_000710305.1 Buceros rhinoceros silvestris
TCAGAGTGGCTGCAAAGACTCCCGTGTGGGAAATACTCATAACTGAGCTGGACACAGCCCCGAGGAACCTGATCTAGTTTGAAGTTAGTCTTGATCTGAGCAGGAAGTTGGACTAGAGACACAGAAGGGTTCCTGCTCACCGGGATTCTGCTGGGAGCTTACGACTTGCCTGCTGCCAGCAGAGGCAGGATTTGGCCAGGAAGCCTACATCCAGGGTCTGATGGCCAAAACGTCAGTCCTATTTTCCAATCCCTTTCTGCACCCTTCAGGAACAAATCAGACACTGTTCAGCCAGCTTAGGCTCATTGAAAGCCCTGTCCTGGGGGAGGGCAGCGTTAATGGCTTCCCCATCTGCCAGTCCGGAGGAGCAGAGGACAAGGGGCTGCTCCAAACCATGGTGAGGTGCAGGTCTTGTTCGTTCTAGTGATGAGGATGCACTGGCTAGTTTTGCTCTGTATATTTGTCAGTTCAGAAGAACCAAGAAGAGGCAGGTGATGATATATATTCATGGGGTCCGACAGTGAGCCCTAGTGCTGGAAAGCAGCCAGCGTGATGCAGTTATTGAATGTAACAAAGAACGAGGGATACTCAGGAAATTGCAGGCTGCAGCTAGAGGACACACAAAAGACAGTTACTCCGGGAAAACAGAAGGTTTTCTGGACCCACTTAACCAAGGTCAACCTACTTTGCAGTGCAATCATACAACAGAGCTCCTGGTGGTGCCTGGAGCAGGAGGGCATGGTGGCATCCCTGGTGTCCCAGTTTCAAAGCCTCACTCCTGAGCTCTGCAGAGGACAGAGACTGTGCTAAAACACTGTCCTGGTCTGCATGAGTGTGGTGTGGAGGCTCCTCAGTTACGTCTCCGTGCACACAGGTACTGGTTTGAGTTGCCCCTGTAAGGAGAAACTTCTGAGACCAGGAATCCACAGCACCTTTACAAACTGAGAGAGAACGTACAGCACCAAAGAGCGACCCTCCAGCCCTCTGTGGCCCCAAGCTGAAAGCACATGAGAGGAGAAGACAGGTAATGGGGCAACAACATATTCTTGAACAAACCCTTCTTCTACAAGTATTACTTCCCTCGCATTAAACCGACATGTAGGTTATTTTCCTCCGTATCAGACAAACCTTGTTCTTTGTGCTGGCTTTGTGCCGAGATTTCCATGTCACGCCCTGTCACACAAAGAGCAAAGAGGGGAATGCCCTCCTATGAGACTCTCCTCCGAGGTGCATCACCCCTGACGGAAACTGCGGGTTTCCATGTGTTAGTGGAGGGGAGGCACAGATGCTCTTCACGCTGATACCCCACTCTAAATCGTTGACCCTGAGACTGACGGCACAGCTCTGGTGATGCGCTGGGCCAGGGGACCTGCTGAAGAAGGACCTAGACACTGACACCAGCATTTTGAGGGCTCAGATGACTGGGAGGAGCTGGTCTAAGAGCGATGGAACTGAACTATGCTTTAATTCTGGCTTTTCCTCAACTTGGATGCCTGCCACTGCAACCTGTTCACACCCTGGTTCCTCACACGTGACAGGCCCCGACTCCCCCGTTTAAAGTGTGCAGCAGAATGGCTTAGCGACTCGCGGTTTAGCCCGCTCCCACAACAGCAGCTCTTGGTACTGGCAGGTGATGGCCACCCTGACTAGTGAAGGCCAGAGCTACGAATGCTGCATCGTCGCTGGAGATTTAGGGATCCCCACAATAATTCAGCAAGAGCATAGTAAAATCACAAAATCTTTAAGACAGGGGATGCGATTAGTGTGTTGGATGGTATATTAATATAACTAATCCCATGCTAATTGATGTCTGTTAATCATTGTGAATAGTTACATTGCTATAACTGGCACGGCAAAACATTAATACTATAAAAGCAGACCGGGCAAAAATATGGTTGTGTTTTTGTTAAAAAGAAAGAATTTAATTAATTTCCAGTAAAAAGCTGCTTTCGTTGTTTTCAGTGAAAATGTTTATCACAGATGAGGTTTATGTTTCTCTCAGATCTGGTTTGCCTTTTCTGTTTGTTCCTTTTCCCCCGACATTCCAAGAACAATTGTGAATTTTGAAACCAGTTCTCAGCATTAAACAAGCTGGTCCCAGTTCAACGGCCCAGTAACAAAACCTCCGGGAATTTGCTACGGCATTGACTAGTCTAAACTGGGAGCAAAGTTTAAAAACTTTGCTACTAACAAGCTGCTACTGAAGTTGAATTTAAAAGCCTGTTTTGCTCAGAGACCCAAACTTTCATACCTTCTCCTCAAAACTGCTAGAGGGGAAAACGATGGCGTACATACATCTTTCAGAAGCCAGTCATATTCTTGCCATTCTTTGGAATACACATCAGAAAAAGAATTATTGGTTTTCCTGCTGTAGCGGGCTGGGCCACACAGCACAGGAGG
>NW_010396166.1:7733-13847 GCF_000710305.1 Buceros rhinoceros silvestris
TTTGTTCAGCTTGGGGAAAGGCAAGCTGGGGGGGCTGGGGGCATATGTCCCACAGCCACCTGCAACTACCCAAGGGGGGCTACAGACCAGTCAGACTCCTCTCACAGACATAAAAGGAAGGGTAAAAGTTGCCACAAGCTGCAACAAGGGAAACCTCGGCTGTCTGTAAGGAAAACATTCTTCCGCACAGGAGCACTGCAGCCCTGGGACAGACCCAGAAAGGTGGAGAAGTCTCCAGCCTGGGAGATACTCTGACCTTGACTAGATGTGGCCCCGAGCGATCTGATCTAGGTTTGGGGTTAGCCCTGCTTTGAGTCGGGCATCTACAGAGGTTCTCGCCCAACTAAAGCGTGCCATGAGCCTGAGAGTCTTCAGAAAAATAAAATAACTCTTACACTATCAGCTGATAGAAAACAGATTTAATGAACGGTCACGCTTCTCTCACTGTAACCAGGTGTCCACCTAGAAGCTTTCCCAGCCTGTTTGCACAAGGCCCACATCCAAAGTCCCTCCACGTTTGCTCAGGTTCTCCACATGTGTCACCAAAGTATCCTCTCTCCTGAGAATACAGCGGATTTTCTTAGGAGGAGATCTCATAAGCAGCTCTCTTACCAATAAGAAGTTTGTCCTTTCATTCATCCTCAATCTCAAGAAGATGCTAAGTCCCAAGTCCCTCAAGCACCCTGCTGGAGGCCGCTCGGTTCACACCATACCCTCAGCAAGGGGCTGCTTGGTGTGCTGCTGGCTGTGCCTTTCCCAGCCTGACCTCAGGAAGCAGCCTGCCCCAGCTCAGAGGCCCCGGCGGTGCCACCACCCTCCTCCCTTGGGAGTTCCACACTGCAAAGCTGTCAGGTCAAAAGTGTGTGCTGACTGCACTGCTGGTTGCACCAGAAGCAACAGCTTCTGCAGCAGCTTCCTTAAAGCCACCCGGGTCTCTTGCATGTTTTGCATCTCTTGCATATGTTTATGCGCCTTCCTCTGTGCCTACTTCCCTGAAAACACCTCCCCAGGCTTCTCCCAACCACCAGAGCCCTCCTGGCCGAGCTGGGTCAGCAGAGCTCTGTGCCATAATGACACTGGCCCGTCCAACCCCAATAGCAAAGCTCATGTTAACTCCTACCAGCCTGGGGCTACCTATGTCAGACAGGAGTGGAAGGGGGAGGTTAGTCTAGACTCCTAAATCGTACCTGGTTTCCCAGCAAGGCAGACTGGAATTAAACTCTGGGGAGAGACAGCGTGGATGCGGGGCAGCGCCCACGCTGATAAGAGAAGTGTGAGCTAGTGCAATCTATTTTTCCCACGCTCTCCCTGTGTCATTGATCAGGCATTATCTCAAGACTGTTCCCAAGGCCCTAACCCCAATGCCGGACTGAGGAGATGCTTTACCAAGGCAGGGACTTGGGCACAGCATCATGCTCTGTTGGCCCAGGTTTCCAGGGAGGGGGCAGCTCTACATGTCAAGGTGCCCTGCAGCACTCCTGTGCCCCCAAAGGTCCGGGAGATGACTGACAGAGAAAGCAAGGCACCGCAGTATGAGAGTCTCCCAAAGTGTCAGCAGGATTGTGCAACAGTTTCGTGAAGGCAGAATCTCTGTAGCCCACAGGCAAGTTTGGAGGACATTTGGGGTGATGGGCTGCAGAGCAGAAAGCTGCTTCTTTGATGCAGAGCACCTGTGCAAGATGTTCATGTCCTGTTCAAAGTACACTTTATTTTGCTGCTGCATTCATACAAGAAGCATCTTGCTGAGCCAGTAGTCTCTGTGGGATCACTTAGTACCTCTTAATCACCCTCCACCATGTCAGCACAAACGGCCTTGGGCTGAGGGGGAAGTATTTATACTGGTGTCCACTCTGCCTGTGGAGGCACTGTGATCTCAAACAAACCTTTAGGATGCCTCATTCCCTCTCAAATGCCTCCTCCTCCCTCTGTTCTCTGACCTTTGAGCACCTCCACTCAAACCCTTTCTGCATGTTTCTGCACTCAGGGTTCAGACCAGCTGACCCATCGCAGGGCTCCCATGTGGGCAGCTCTGAGCCATGGGATGTTTCCAGTGACCAGCCAGAACCCTCCCGTGAGGACAGGAGTCCCTGCGAGGACACACGCCCTATAGAGGCCATGGACTCAAACAAACAAGAAGGTAAAGCACCCTCTTATTTCACTTCCTGGTGGTATGAAAGACAGCAAGGGAGAAACCTGCTCTCCCAGGACCCGTCTGTTGGCAGCTGCCAGCCAGCCCCCTGAGAGCACCTCTCAGCCACCGCAGCTGTGGGCAAATGTTCTCTTCTTCTAATTTCGAAAAACATCCGGGGTTTGAAGTTTGTATCGCTTATTTTAGATACACCTCCCTCTCCCCTCTGGAAAATAACCCTGTGGCACAAGTAATGTCCAGTGTGGGAAGTCATGCCCCTCTCTTGTCTCAGACCCACCTCTGCTTTGGGAGGTGCATCAAAAGCTACATCTTACACGAGGACCTGGTGATGAGGATCTGCTGCTCTCCCCTCCGTGCCTTGATGCAAGGTGTTCTTGTTCACGTCAGGGCCAAGCCCAGACTTCTGCACCTGTCCTGATCTTGCAAGCATCAGGATAATTCCAGGCCACACTGCTTGCATGCGACCGGTCCTGCTACAGGCAGCAGCACTTCTAGAAAGTCTGCAAAGATCAGAGGGTTCAGCTCCAGGGGTTTAGTGGCTATCAGCTTTAGATGTTCTTGCAGAGGAAGGTGGAGCTGGTGGTTCTTGCTGTGCACCCCAACACCCTTGCAGCACTGTGCTCTGCCTTGCCACCTCAGAGAAGCCTGTGTCCACATGCTGAGGAACTCCTGAAACTATGGGGAGCAGGAGGAGCTTTAGGAGTGCTCAGGAGAAAGCCCAGACCACCTCTTGCCCTCTTAAAAGATGCTTGGCGGTACCAACATTCATTCACGGCCTAAGCAGTGGAAGAGTTAACTTCTCCATTATTATTACTCTAATTTGGCTGAATTAGGTCTGTGTACCTAGGCTGCTGCACTACAGCAGGCTGAAAAGGAAATTAAATCAGGGATTTTTTTCCAATTAATTGGTGTGCCCCCATGGGCTGCAGATGTTGGCTGCAGAAACTGGGAGGTAACCACAAAGGCCCTTGCTTCACACAGTGAAGCCTCCTTCTCTGCTCCAGCTCTTAGCAGTGACTTTATAGAAATGCTCTGGGTTTTGACTGGGTACGTGCAGAGAGTGCTTCTGCTGATGCTCATGGCAAAGGCAGGAGGGAAAATCGCAGTGGCAGGGATCCTCTCCCCTCTTCTGATGTCGTTCCTCGTTTTGAGTGTGTCCAAAGACACTACAGACTGATCTGTATCCAAACCCCCGCGAAAGATCCCTACAGGCTTGGGTCAAGCCTGCTGTGTTATATATCAGACTGAAAAACGCCCAAAGAAAACGTGAGCAGTGGCCTTTCCTTGTTGTGCTGTGCTTCTACCTGATGCCTCTGGCCCTTCACAAAGCTCAGCACTTGCCGTGTCCACCACTTTGCAAAACAGCATCTCCCTGTCCTCCCAGCACCTGGTTTGTGTTGAGGGATTAACTGAGAAACACATCCCCATGCTCTTTTCTGGTCAGTCATCAGCAGCTCACAGTAAGAATCCAGCAGTAACACTGACACCAGAACAGGCACATACCTCAGTTTTCATGATTCAGGCGGATCGCAGTACGCAACGGCTTCTCAAGCCTCAACTCCAGGCATCGTGAGAAAGCGACATCACTCGCTAGAGGCCAAAAGTCAGTTTCTAGTCAATGGGGTTGCAGAGACAATCCCCCCCAAAAAAACAAAACAAAACAACCCATCAGGGCCAAAGCTGAAAATAAAACCAACCTGTCATTCAAAAGATGAAACCTGGGGCTTGGTGCAGGCTGGCTGATGAGTTCTGGCCCCAAACTGCTGGCAGTCTGGGGTCATGGTTACCTCTCCCCATCAGCCTGCTGCCCCTTGTGTTCTGTAGGAGGATCCTCGAAGGATATTCCCCAGAGGGTTAGCGTCTGACCCCGCTACCCAACCCCAGGGTTGTGAGACCAGCCAGTACAGGGGGAAAGTGGCACATGGGCAGAGAGGGACACACAGCCTCTCCTCCTCTGCCTCTCACTTCTGCGAGTCGCTGGGGAATGTGCTCACATTCCTCTGAATCAGGACAAAGCTTAGAGACCAGAACAGGGCCATTTCATCGGTGCCCTTGGTGGTAACCCATATTCCCACTGAGGGGTAAAGAAATGAGAATGTAGCTGTGCCTTGTAAGGCTCTGACTGTTAGGCTTCGCTTTCCACTTCATGCACTGACTGACTGCGTAGAGACCTCCCTGCACCCTTTTCAAGCTTCCACAGGACTGAATTTCTGTGGTCTTAAAGGCACTGAGCACCTACAGTCGGCATGGGAAGAGGGAGTTGGCTGCCCCTAGAACTGGGCATGGGGTCATGTCTGTGACTGACCACAGAGAAGCAAATCTTGGAGGCAAGAGAACACCCACCTCATGAAGTGACATTGCCCAGGGGAGGCGATCCAGGTGAGGAACTTGGGTGACATGGTGTGTTGTGAGAGTGAAGGCTAGCCAGGGGGCGAAAGCCAGCCAGGGAACCTAACGTAGGGAAGACCACGGGAACCACGGTCATTGGCCTGCAACTCTCTCGAAGTGCAGTGATGGCATAACCAGTGAAAATTTCTGTGGATAATTGAAGAGACAGTGTTAGAGGAGGAAATAATAAATACAGACTCTTTGCTTTCGGTCAAGCACCCATTAACGCACGGCCTCTGCAGTGTCCAAAACACTTCTGAAAAACAGAAGAGCTCCTACACGAGCTCAGTCTGATTCCAAAATGTTAAGTCGAGCCCTGCTGGCTACTGATGAGGTGGGATCACAATGCCACAAACACCTGGTGAAACTGATGATGTGTTTCTTTGGTGTGACAAAAGACATGATTACTGCTTGGAATGTACTGTGACAAAATATAACTTAGGACTTAAAATATACAGAGCCCATGAGCCTTCTGTGGAGATAATAGCAATATGTACTAATATAGTAGGGGACTAAATTCAGTTTCAGAAGAGAGATGTATCAGTAATGCTTTGGGGGGAAAACCCTGTTATTTAAAGCTGGTACACAGAACTGAACTTCACAGGGAGCAACTTAGTCCGAAATGCACATACAAGGTTCTCAGCTCTTCACAACAACCAGCTTTGGACAGACAAGGGACAGCAAACGAGGCAAATTTAAGGTCTGATTTAGGTGAGCCATTCCTGGTTTATAATTGCAGTTTATTCTACAGATGATGTGGTGTTCACACCTCCTAAAGTGAGACTTGAGTCATTTAAAATTGATTTGTACCTCAAAGGAAACTTCATACCCTCCGCTCCAGTTATTTATAGCAACTGTAATAAGTCATTTTAATTGACTGAAGTTCTTTATTCCCGCAGGAGAGACTGAAAGTGTGCCTGTGAGTACCCCTGCAACACAGATTTCCCAGGTAAAGACGAGCAAAATGCCCTAAATAACTCCAAAAGTTTAAAGAGTTAGTAACAGAGAGACGGTAGTTAAAAAGCTAAATTAAGTGGAAGGAAAAATCCAGGCACTCACGAGGAACATGGCAATTGCAATGTGCACCCTGCATGAATAAATGTCATAATACCACATCTCGGGCCTCCCCTTAAAAGACAAAATTTCTCTGCTCACAAACAGCTGTACTCAGCCAGGTGATGTGTGCGCTCAGCTAACTTACTAGCTGGCATCGTTAGAGTTAGAGAATAGCAAGTCACTGGGCCAGACGGAGATTTCATTGCTGAGCTCCAGTGGGCTTTTGCCAAACCCAGTGAACTGTCCTAGGAGCGAAGATGTGATGATTGACACGGGGCAGGCTGCCGTCCCCAGCGGGGCCAAAGCTCCTGGGGGGCTCTGGGTTACCCTGGTAGCCTCACAGCTCCTTGGACCATGGGGTGCTCTTCTTGCCTGAGAACCCAGAGCAGCTGGGCTGGCCAGAGTGTCAAGTCTTGCTGCATGTCTCTCTCTGCCTCCCCAGGCAGGAGCTTGGAAACCCTGTCTTTGAGCCCGTGTTGGCTCAAGGTGATCAGGACTTCCAGAGCTCTGTGACCGCTCTT
>NW_010396166.1:13934-19292 GCF_000710305.1 Buceros rhinoceros silvestris
CATTCTTGCTGCAATTAGCCACCATGGATGGAACAAGATTGTCTGTACCACTGCCCAGGCAGCATCCTTCCCGTAAGATGCACTTTCAGTGTTTACACAGTGACGTTTCTGCTGCACTTCCAGCCTGCAGAAAACGTAGTAGCGTTTTGTGCACTGTAAGCCTTGGTCTGGTTCGATATGGAACCGTATTCTGAGAGAGAAGCATATCCCTGAACTGGAAACCCTGTCACCACTGCAACTCTAATGCCCGTAATTGCTTGTAAGTGCCCTGTGGCAAGTGGAGAAGGTGCTGCTTTCCATCACCTACTAAGTGGTTCTCTTGTCTCATCCTCTCTTCCCATCCAGACAGCTCAAAGCAGGAGCTGTGACTGGGTTGGTGAAGGGCCCAGCACAGCGGACCCAACGCACATGGACAGCTAGCACGCTGCTGGGAGGGTGCGCTGGGAATGCCGTGCACACTCATTGCTTTCCACAAAACCCAGCTGCAAAAGAGGTTCATTAGCCTAATGAATCCTTTAAAGAAAAGTGACCAGCCGTCTGTCCCCTCCTGCTCCAGCAAGGGCCCTGTGGACACTGCAGTTCCCCCAAAAGACTGCAGAGGTGTGAAACGAGAGCTGACAGATGCCTGCAGCTCCCTTCAGGGATCATCATCCTTCTGCTCTCACCCTGCTGCTCTGCCTGTACTCCCACCACTCCTGCCCAGGAATATAAACACCGGGTATACTCCTAGGGCCAGGTTCTCTATCACTGTCGGTCCACACAGCTCTGCTGCTTTCCCATGACGAGGCACCACAAGACTTCCTAACGCTTTGCTGTAGAGATGCTGCCCTTAAACGCTGGAGTTAGTAGCTGTGCTAGAAATTAACAGTTCCCTGCTAAAAGCATCCATCCTGCAGCTCAGAAAAATCAGATCCAGGCTCTGTGGCAAATGTTGGACTTGGTGCTGCTTCCGCTTCAGGCGGTGTCCTCAGCAGGCCTCCTTCAGGTGACACAGCATTTCCTTCTTCAGATCAGCCACGTGTAAAGTGATGGACAGTAGATAAGCTGGGGGAAGTAACACAGACAGAAGTCCTTTGTGGCCACAGAAGGTTTTGCTCCTTTCTAGGATACATTCATAACAGCAGAATTATGCCTGTACAGTATTTCTTCATCATGGGCCTGTTTTCTACTGTGTTTGACAGCTGCCAGCATAAAGGTCCCTGAGGGCAAGCCCTGCTCTGGTATGAGGACCCCTGCTAGCTGCCAACAGCTATTCCTTTGGAGACACAGAGCCCTGGACAGCCTGGCTAGGGCTGGGGGACATATGTGGGGACACGGCTACTCATGGAAGTGAGGATTCCCTCTCATGCTTTCAGTGGCAGCCAGAGCAGTAAACCCAGCTCACCAAGGCTTGCCCACTGCTTTCCATCCCAGCCCTTCCTTCCTTAAGCCATCCCTGTCTCCTGGCCACGACCCTCTTCTCTGGGCTGTCTCCAAGTCTGAGCAAAGCTTTAGGCTCAGGGATGGTCACTATCTTTGAAACAGCTCACATTGCTGGCACCCACCGAGGGAGGATGGGGAGGCTCAGCAGCTTTGATGCCTCTGGTCCTGGAAGCAGCACCAGTCCTGTCCACCCTTTAGGGACAGCACAGCCGGTGAGACAAAAGCAGAGGCTCAGCGAAGGAGATTTCACAGTCATACGTATATAAAAATAGCTCCACTCTTGCAAAGTAAAGTCAATACCAGGCTGAGAAATGTTCCCTGTGTGTCTTCCAGCCTCACCCTTCTTCTCCAGCCACCATTACCTCCTCCACATGGTCACAGTTCCCCACTCCACACTGGGAAATGTTTGCTCCCCTCTCCAGGTGGACTTTGACAGAGAGTTCGCGTTCTCATTGGAGAACAAGTGTCCTCCTCTCACTGGAGGACAAGTGAGAGTCACAAGCGACTGCTCCTCAGTATTCTATGAATCAGTCGTGCAAAGAGGAGAGGAGAATCCTTCATTTCCCCTGGGGAAGCTGCTCCAAGGGCATAGTGCAGTTACTTGATGTTGCTTGGAGATTTTACTCACATGGGTTTTCCACACAGAGCTGAAAATCATCAGGGCACCAGGTGAAAAGGGAGTCATGGCCCCCAAGAAAGACATGGTCTGCTGCAGATGCATGGCGCTGGATCCCTCACTGTATTGCTTTGCCAGGTTTGAGGGCCGCGCTCCGAAGGCAGGTGATTCATTTATCCTCCAGGCATCAGTTAGTTCAACTTCAGTTGTGAAGGTATTTCTTAACTTCCACAACTTACATGTTAAGGTGTGTACTTGTTATTCCCATGAATAGGTGAGCCAGGGCAACACATCACTGTTAAACCGTTGCCAGGTTTCCATGGCAGTATAAATCTTTTTTGGTATGTGCTGCACTTCAGAAACACTGAATCTGCTCAACTTTCCAGGGATTCACAAACTTGCGAAACATCTCCCCGGTCCTGTAGGCATAATCACTTGGGCAAGACACGAGCACGAGCTGATGCTTCGATGGCTTCCATTTACTGTAGCAGCCCATGAGGTTCAGGGGATGGTTTTCTACAGCTTGTCATTAGACATGAGCTCAAACAAAGATCCACAGTCGAGCACTACGCTGCACTTGGCAGGAGTTCAGAGATGACGTGTTGTTCCTGCACCACTCCATCTTGGATCAAACTTGCGTCCAGTGCCACAAGGCTGTTCCTGTTCCCCTTCTACGCTCTGAGCTTTGAGGGCAGCAGAGGAGGGAGTACTCAGGGTTTCAGCACTTCATGTCCAGCAATACAAGCCCTGCCAGGTGTGGCTGGTTGGTGTGGCTGGCTGCTTTCATCTGTCAAGTGGTAACAACAGGAAATGTCAGTGTAAGATGCTTTTCAGTGTCTGAAACAGCCACCACAAGCTGCATGGGGCTGATGCACTGGGCAGGACAGACCCAGGCTGGGCTCTGGAGCTCCAGGAAGGATACACAAAGAAGCCATGTTAGCGCCATGACGACAAAAACAGAGACCGGCCAACAGCGAATCCCCAAATAAGAACTAGATACAGAGGGTGTTTTAGTCCAGCCTCCAAATCTTTCTTTCAGCTGCCTGAACTCTGCTTTCATGGACCGTTTTGGTGTACAGAGACATCAAATCTCTGCAGTGGTCCCTTTTCGCTGATTTTTGCTGATGCCTCACACGTTTTGGCTCTGAAACCTCCAGATCAGCAATGACTCCCATCCCTGCACCTTCCACAACAGATCCGTCTAGCTTAGCTCTTTCTTGAAGCATCTAAGGAGGATATAGTCAGACTTGTAAGCAGAAGTATTTCATTTTGTGCTTAATCTCCCCAGACACTGATATCTCCAGGGCCGGTTTCCAGACTATTCCACTGCTAACAATGCTTGTGGCTGTGATGTCTCCATCCTGAAGCAGATCTCTAAATTGGATAGCACAGGATAGACTAGAACAGCATATTTCAAGTGGAAAGGATGGATCTAACCAATCACCCCTTTTCACTTGAAGGGAAGTGGGCAATGCCAAGCCCTGACGCAGGCGAGCAGGAAGACGCTGCTTTGGCAACATCAGCTCAGTGTGGAAGTGTGTGAGCAGGGATGGGAATGTTAACATTTTGGACAGTTGCAGTACTTCATATCCCCCTGCTTTTCCAGGCATGTATGTCAGGATGTCTGATGATGCTAAGGCCATCTGGCTCACCCTCTTAGGCTGAGGTATCAGAAGCAGCATGGTCATTGCCTTCCCAAGCAGCCATGGCCCCAAGCAGCCCCTCTAACCCTTCATGCTACACTCACAGGTCTCAGGGTGACAATTCTGTGACATGGCAGTGTCACGGGAAGGTGTCCGCTGTGGCCAGGAAGGGTGGGTGAAGGGGTTAAAACAAGGGGTCTGGAGCTCCAGCTGGCTTGGAGAGTCAGGATTGACTGCTGAGGAGGGAAGATGTCCTCAGCCTCCTGCTCCCCTCTGCCCTATCCCAGCTCACGTCAGTCCCAGCAGCTCTGGGAACGCATGTCCAGCCAGACCAGACTGGGGACTGTGGGGTAAGCACCAGGGTAGGAAGGGGGATGTCAGGCAGATGTCCTCTGTAAAGACTCTTCCAGTCTTGATCAGAGGAGGATGGTGCATGCCATTGCCCCGAGGTATCGGAAGCCATCTCTGCTCCATTTACAGGACTCAAGCGCCTGAGTTCCCCGGAGTGGCTGTCCTCTTACCATCAGTGCTCCTGGTTTGGACTCAGTTTATAACCAGATGTTAGGCCGAATTTCTGTTGTAAAGGTAAAAACCACTGGTACTGAAGCACCTTGGGCCGCGACCTTGCCGTGGGCTTTGTGTAGGCAGAACAAGTGCTTTGCTCACCCCCATGGGGCAGAGTTCAGGGTCGTCAGCCCGAGCTGCCCCCAAAGAGGGTGTTCCCGCTTTGCCCTCTGCAAGCCGCCTACCTCCCCTCACTGCCCACCTCCTCACCCGACTTGCCTGCTCGCTGTGCCAGCCTGGCTTGCCCCAGTCTGTCTCCTGCTTCGCCCAGCTATCAACCGGCTGCCTCCAGCTTAGGTTGCAAGCTCTTCCAGCAGCACCAGAGCCTCTAGGGACAGAAAACAGTGGGAACAGACCATGCTTCGCCCAGCTATCAACCGGCTGCCTCCAGCTTAGGTTGCAAGCTCTTCCAGCAGCACCAGAGCCTCTAGGGACAGAAAACAGTGGGCACAGCACCACTGTATCCCACTCCCTCCCCACCGCGAGTTAAAGAGCTGCCTCCTTCCCTGGAAAGGGCCCACTGACCAAGGACACAGCTTAGCCACAGCCCTTGGGGAGTGAGGAGGTGTTAGAGCTGTCTGGGAGAGCACAGCCCCACAAGCATATGGGGAAGGAGGACTTGCTCAAAACCGGACGTGTTCTTGATTGCTCAGCTGCTTTGGGATCGGTAATCTGGCTGCTGTTATTGCAAACCTCCTTGGCATGTTTCAGGCTGTCCTCTCCTGCAGACTGAGGCTGCAAACTACCAGGGAGCCTGAAAAACTCAAAGTCTAAAAGGGGGCACGTTGACTGCCCGGGACAAACACCTCCTACCCTGTACTGAGGCTGCGGCAGGGGCCAAACCTCCCTCCATGTCTCCCAGCCATGACAGGAGGAGGGGAAAGAGAACAGCATCTTACAGGATGGGTTAGACCCAGCCTTCGTGCCACTCTGAACCATGGGTGACCCTCGGGGACACAGTCACCTTCGTTTGGGAAGAGGGACTGAACCCACCGTGTTTGTGGTTCCTCTAGTTGCAGGCATTAGCCTCTGAGTTGAAGGCGGGTTTCACAGAAGCGATGCAGGAGCTGTCGCGGATCCAGCATGGCGAGTACGCCCTGGAGGAGAAAGTCA
>NW_010396166.1:19817-33979 GCF_000710305.1 Buceros rhinoceros silvestris
CAATATAAGCAGCCCGCGCCCTGGCCTCTCCAGCCTTCTCGACGGGTCGTGAGGCAGCGCTGCCAGCGGCCCTGGGCACGAACAACCCTCGCTCTGGGCTGGACACGCCGCGGGCGTGCGGCCAGCTCACGGGCGGCTGCTGGGCCATACCTCTCCCCGAGCCAGGACTCCCGCGCTTCCTGCGGGAACCAAAGCCACCGGGGAGCAGGGAATTAACACAAAACTCTACAGCCTTTTGAAGCTGCATTCCCATACGGCTGGGAGGAAGTGCTGCCTGGTTTGATCTGGCCCAAGAGGATAAAGACAAAGGACTGCAGAGAGAGCCTAGCAAGAAGGCTTGATGCACACTTTAAACCAGCCAGTGTTTCCATATAGAAACCAGAAACTGGATGACTGCCTGCGAGGAGGCAGATGAAGGAACTGCTTTGTTGTTTTTTATGGTAGATTTTCCCCTGGGGCTTTGCTGAGTCAACAATACCTTGTGAAGTTGAAGAGGGCTGCTTACTGAAAAGGGCTGAAAACGGCCCTGTGACAGGGGGGGCAGCCGGGCCAAAGGAGCCCTGTGGTCCCAGACCATCAAGGGAGACAACGAGGAGCTTAAGGGCACATGGCAGAGGTCTCACCACAACCAGAGGCAGGGTTAGCTAGGATATTATGGGGGAAAAAGGGTTTTAAAATCCAGATGCAACAAATCATGCCAGAACAGCAGGGGGAAAGGCTGCTCTCCCTCTGCCTCATGCCCGTGTTGACTGTCCAAATGCTGGACACAATTGAAGCCACCTCCTTCAATTTAAAAGAAACTCTGGAGTATCTCTCCTCCATCCTGCTGCTCATGTTGATGAGACCTGCAGGAACCTCATGCATCAGAGAGCTCTACATCCGCGTAAGGCTTGGCTGGAACTGCCTGAGGGAGGGTGTGCTGGCAGGGAGATTTCGGAGGGCCTTGCTTCTCTAGGAAAAGAGACTAAAAAGGCAGCTCCAGGGCCTGGCTGGCAAAAGCTTAGAACCGTGAGTGATTGCACCGGGAACCGCACCGAGTGCCACATGTGAATACACACGCTGGGCAACTGCAGAGGGAAACATGCTCTCCCTCAGGCCCATCTCCAAACGCCGTTCGAGGCAGGGGTCCTCCCAGCGCTTTCAGCTGGTGGCGGACAAAGCCAGTCCCCCCAGTGCCTTAACTACGTGGCACCACGCTGCCTTGAGCGAGTCGCCTGCAGCTGAAGCAGGGAGTGCTGTGCTGCGCACGGCCTGCATTACACACGCTGAGCTTGCAAAGGACGAGTGTCCAACCCCAGAGCCGCTCCCCACAGCACTCTAACGCACCTCCAGCGCCCGCCAGCCAGCACTCAAAGCTGTGCTCCGCGAGACTGATGGACACCCTGGGAATGCTGTGCTTTTGCCTGTTTCTTAGGAGGAGCTCAGCGATGCAAAGTCAATGATTGAAGAAATCAGTGCCAAGCAGGAGGAAATGCAACAGAAAATTGAGCAGCTGCAGCAAGAGAAGCGGCGAGAATCACGGAAAGTGAAAGCTAAGTAAGGGCCCAACCTCCAGGGCTCCAGACACGCTGATCAGCAGTGCTGTCCACCTCCCTATAGTTTAATTTCTTAATCTGTTCTTGGCTGGACATGTGTATCAACCCTGATTATGACTATAAGCTCTAGCCTTCAGTTCACCCCAGGCTCTTGGGTTCATACCCCGCAGTGCAAACACAGCAGAAACCCACCAATACCTCACTGGGATCCCAACAGCGGAATAGCGCCAGCAGTGCTCAGGGAAACCAGGGCCTGGGGAAGCTCACTGACCTGCTAGACACTTGTCGGGGCAGGAATGTGGTTGAAAGCCAGGAACCTTCACCGTTACATGCTGTTGCTAACCCACCTCATCCAGACAATAGCACTGCAGCTCCCCCTTCCAAGCATGCAGGACCCAGCGGACTCCTGATGTCATGCTCTGCTTTCCTGTCACCAGCCTTTTCTTCTCTGAGCAGGGTCACGCAGGAGGATGTTTGCACAGCACGAGGCTGCACTGTTCTGTGATGAAGCAGCGTATCCACCTTGGACCTCATTAGCCCCCTCCTGAAAACACAGTTTTGATGATGAGGGTACACGGCCCTGAAACACTTTGCAAATCTAGGCCAGCCCCTTAGCTAATTAAGCCATTTAATTGGATGAAATACGCTCTGCAGAATAAGAGATCTGAGATGACCCTCTCCTGTAGCCAGTAGAAGTTACTTCTAGAACATTGTTCATGAATTCCATCAAAGACAACTTCTTTCCTGGTCTCTGCTGGAGTTGTTCTACTGACTCTGTGCTTGTACTGGTGTCTGCCACAACTGTAGTGTAGGAGCTTCACCTGTAGCATTCATACCTTCCAACTGTCTCGTTCTTTGTATTTGTACAGAAGAGCCCAGAAGGATGATCACAGCTCACAGACAGTGCCTACACCGCTCCAGGGCAGCCCATTCCGATCCATTAACCTCCCAGAACCTGTGCTGATAAATGAAGATTTTACCAGCCTTTTACACAATGTGACTTATGAAAAAGGTAGGAAATAAGAGAAGCCAAATGCAGTGCCTTCCTCAGGAAAATATCCAGAAAAAGGTCACAAGGGTAAGAGGACACCAGGTTTTCCTCAAGTGCAAGCAACACAGAGAGAGATCAGGGGTGCTTCCCATGGCAGCACGGCTCCTGGGTCTGTGCACGGTGTCTCAGGGCAACAGCCTTGTGCTGGCCCGGATTTAGGAGGTGCTGCTCCGTGAATGCTGTCCCAGAGCCATTGTTTGCCTCCTCCAAAGGGAAGCAGGCTGGTTTTTCTTCCCTGTAATGCCAGTGGCACAGACAGAGAGCCAAGCAGGGTACTACAGCCTGTGGGTTTGTTTCCATGTAAGGGAACAGAGCACAGGAAGGAGGATCGCAGGGACAGGGCAGACAGAGAAGTGGCCATGCCAGTGGTGGATCTAAGAGGATGTGGGAGTTGGTACGTGTACACACTAGGCTACTGGTGTGACTGCTCCTGGCACATATGCACTGCTGGAAGAATCGCTGCCCCCTGTTAGCTGCAGAAGCTGCTAATCCATGGTGTTAGGGTTACATCTTGACCAGGAAAACGCTGTCACAACTGCCAAACACCTGTGAAGGTTTGAACTGAAGAAAAGGTGATGGACCAGAACCGTTTCTTCTATAATTACCTTTGGGCATCTAAACTGGTCTATCTCTCTCTTGCTGTTCAGATAGGAGGACAGTAAAAACATACACATTTAAAATGTCAACAAAGGCAGAGACTGGATGAAAACCAGGTGCTGTTTTCTGCTCAGAATCTGGCCTGTCATGGCCCCCCTCTGCCCTACTCTAAGGTGGTATCTTAGGCCTCTCCCTCACGTCCCTCCTGCACATCCACCACTCTCACCTACTTTTCCCACTGCCCCTTTCTTTCCAGTCAATTCACCCCTCTACTCTTCAGTAAGATCCTTTCCACCCATAACACACCAAGCACAACAGGGACTCCCACATTACCTGCCTACAGCTGCTACTGAAACAAAGACCGCAACAAGAGCCACAACAGTAAAGGTCCTCCTTAGTGGAGGGTCTAACAGGGGTGTTTCCATAGCAAAAATGTGAAAGACGGGAGGGCCTAGCTGTACCAACCGGGCTTGGCAGGAGGAAGCCTGCTCTACAGCTGTCTGCTCTTGTGAAGTTTCCCTTTGTTCTTCAACAGTGTCTGACACCAGGATCATGCCAATGGGAGAAGGAGGAGTGAAAGTCATAGCAGCTCCAGGTAGGAAAGCCTTTCTGCTGCTGCTTGTTTAGGTTCTAAGTGCCTTTGCAGAAAGGAAGGATTGAGGCTTACTGATGTGGCAAAGGATAACGGGCGCACCATTTTGTCACTTGGGAAGAGATGGTCTTTGCAGTGACTATGCACCAGTAGAACTGGTGAGCATTTTATTCACTCCTCAGCTTCCAGATCCCTTGTAGACGTGTCTGAATAGTAATGGTGGAGTTTTTCTAGCAAAAATAAAAATTAGTCAGAAGTAAGAGAAGGATATAGTAAGGAGACACTAAAAATCCTGGCCAGCAAAGGGACAAATGAGAACAACCATCAGCTGTCTGTGCCACCCACTAGAAGTGCTCACTGTTCTGGATGGCTCTTTTGCTTCAATCCACTCGAAAAAGAGAGAGAACAGAAGCTACAAAAATGTTTAACGGCAATCCAAATTAAAAAAATTTGCATTAAAACAATCCCAGCCCAATGGCTCTAGCACTGTATCCTCTCCTACCTTCTCTGTGATTTAACAGTCTCAGACTATCAGTCCTGCTGCTGTAGAATCACATCACTCTAACTAAGAGCCAGGACAGTTTACTTCCACTGAGAACGGCATTTAAATCCAAATTATGCTACTTTCTGTTTCGACAGCCCCTGCCAATAAGTACCGCATTACAAAATTCTGAAGTGTCCCAAAGCCCTAAATGCAAAAGCATACTTGGAATATAGGTAGTTTTTTTGTTTTCTAACATGTGTCTGCTTTTGGACCTTATTTGGCCTGAAAATAAATTCTGGAAGAGTGCAAACTGCAAACCTTGATCTCCCAAAGTACTCACCATCTGCACTTCTGTTTGTAAGTTAACGCTGCAAAGGCCTCAGCCCTCGAGATGCACAGAGAACGCTTTAAACTCTCCATCTGCTGTTTCAAACAGGCGGTAATGCCGGTTAGCCACCTGCTGATGTCAAGGTGCATACCGCTGTTTGCCATTGCAGGAGCACCCATAGAGACCGATGACAGCCACAAGGCTTCCCTGACAACAGAGGGGCAGTCGAAAGTGCATCTGACCTCAACAGTGTGGAAGCAGCCCAAAGACACCAAGGACTGGGGAGATGAATACATTTCCAAAGAACAGCCGGAGAGAGGGAAAGACATGGGTCAAAGCAGATACAGCTCAGCAGACAACATCATATGTGAACCCTCTTTGGCTGGTAAGGACAGAGCGGAGAGCTCTGCCTAGAGAGGCTCAAAGCTGCGCTCACATCTACCGTGAGCCGGGAGGTAATCAGCTGCCACACACCAGCCAGTTTCTCCTGCTAGGGGGGAATGTCTCCGGGCCGCAGTCTGTCAGACTTTTAGTCTTTGTACTTGCTGGTCTGTGCCACTGACGGAACTGCTCTGCACCCAGGACACCCACCCTCCTTGCCAAGACCAGGCAGGTTCAGAGCACCAATGGGACTATGGCAGTGTAGTTGCTTAAGCAGGTCACACTGCAGGAAACCGAATGTGAGTCCCCGGTGTGAGCTGGTTTTGACTTTGACTGCTTGTTGTGTTACTCTCAGGAAAAAAAAAAAGTGTCCTCAGGGGAAAACACATTTGCTTTGGAGCTTTCTTAGCAAATAGAGGCTCCAGTCCCATCTGGGGTGTGCTGTAGCATCAGGCTAGAATTTTATATTTTGGGGAAAGTAGATAGAACAAAGATAAGACATTGGTGTCACTTTTCGACAGTTTCTCCTTTCATGATTCAGCCAGATCACGAGTCTAACATGAGCCTGTCCTTGAGGTCAGCATTTCCTTATTTTCAAACTTAACCATTATCTTCTTGAAGCCAAAAGGCAGAACATCGCTTTGGAGCTGCTGGAGTCAGAAAGGAAGTATGTCATCAACCTTTCCCTAATCCTGAAGATCAAGGCCACGTTGCAAGGGCCAGACGTGAAACGGAGCACCAAAGAGAGAAGGTATTTGATTTACTGTGCTCTTTCTTTTGGGAGTCTTCTTCGGTCAATATTCTTCCTGCATCATCCTCTCCCCACTTTTATTTCATCTACACAAAGATCTTTGAATGCTTAGAGCTTATTTCTAGTTGGAAACTGGGGGCACTGGAAGGTTTTTGCTGTGATTAACTTTCCTGCCTGTCCTTGCATCTTGCTAACCTTGCATCCCACCTGGTTTCACCATTACTTCATTTCACTCTCCTCCTGAGTCCCATTGGTCTCCCACTCTTCTTTCACATGCCTCCTGCCTGTGTGGGAACAAGGCTTTGTGCTCCTCCCAGTCTCTAGTGCCAGCTCTGGAAGCTGCTGCGGGCATCAGCCCCTGGCTAGTGGCTGCCGTCCAGCTGGTATCAGTGTATACAGGCAAACACGTGTACTTACACACAGGCACAAGACCAGTGGGACTAACCCCGCTCAGCAGTTAAACCTAGCTCTTTGCCAAGGCCATTCCCTGTCGCAGGTGCCTTAGTTCTCAGGGTGCGATGGTTCCTACAGCTCTCCCTACTCACTCAGCTTTGGCCTGGCAGTTCCCAGCACATAAGCACGCTTGGGGAGCCCAGTTGATGCTAGCTCTCTCTTTTTTGGCTCTCTCCACTGTCCTTAGGAGTCACATATCCAAGAAGTCATTTGACAGAAGTCCACTGTGGGAGATGTGGTACACGGGTTGACATGCCTCATTTAAGCATTCCATGGCACACAGTTCAAACTGAAACATGATAGTCCAAAGTGAGGTTTTAGTTTTACTTTTTTCCTGGGACCCTTCTATTTGGCAAAATATTTCAATATTTGACATCTTCATTCTGATTCTGGATGAAATCAGCATGAAATGACAGAAAGGCAGCAGCACATTTTGACCAGCTTTGCATCAAAGGGTTGGCTTGTTAAAAGGCCTGGCAAATGAGACAACGTACCAAGCTGGGGAGCCCTCCTCCGCGCACTCTACAGGATGGCTCAGGATCATGGTCCTGCTTCATTAGCCACAGAAGCATCGCCTTGGGCTTTTTAGTTCTGCAAACTCTGAATTCAGCTACACAATGCACTGGAGAGGTAGCCAAACACTTCAGGACACTGTACTAACCACCTACTGGAGAGGGTACCTGCACGGACACAGCAGCCACATCAGGGCCTCCTGATGCAGCCAGGACCCCAATGGTAGTCAATAATTCCTGTGTTTAAAGTGAGCATGTGCTGCCTGCCCAGGAATGCACACTTCAGCAGCATGCGCTTAGGGCTGAGCTGCTGCTCGGTGTAACCTGTCTGATGTAATCTCCCTTCAGCTTCTTCCCCAACTCTTTGCGGTACCTGGTCCAGCAGCATGTCGATTTACTTCACGCGCTGCAGGAGCGAGTCCTGAGCTGGCCACGACAAGGGATCCTGGGAGACATCTTCCTGAAGTTAACAAATGATGAGGTACGTTACAGACCTCCCCAGTCTTTTCTGCTACCATTCACGACGTTGTGCTAATGGCCCACAGAAGTGCTGAGATCCCTTGCAGCAAAGGGGCTGTGCTGTGAAGCTGTGGTAGGGTAAGGCCTTTCAGGCAGCCTCCTTCAGGCACAGTCCCATACATGGTGGCCCCTTTGTTGTGGTTCTTGGTTGATCAGGGAGCCCACACACCAGAGCCACCTGGGGCAGGGCCCCCAGCCACACAGCACAGCCCTACAATAAACGCATGAGACCTAGACTGGGTTGCAGGAGCCACACGTGAGTGTTGATGGCTTGGACATCTGTGTTCACAGTGAGAGTGTGGAAAGAGCATGTTTCTCATGCTCCCTTTCCCAGTACACGTCGCTCAGAGTTATGACAAGCAGGTGGGCAGGCTCCTTATCCTGTAAGGTTTGTAGCCCCAAGTAAACCAGCTCCATCTCCTCTGCCCAACCTCTGGTGAGCAGCAGGACCTCTCCTGGAAGGATGTGTAAAAACTCACCTGATGCTTTATCAACTAAGTAAGAAAAGCTTCTTCCTCCCCAGCCTCCCTAGCCCTCTCCCATCTGCTACAAAGCTTTAGACACTGTGCTCACAGCTGAACACATTCTGCTTCGCAGCCTTGCTTAAGAAAGCTGAAAGCCCTGAGAGCTTCACAGAGGTAGCAGTGCTGCTGCGCTGATGAGCTCCCAGGAGCAATGGTGGGGAATCGACAGCTCCTCACTCTGGCCAGCTCTATCACCAAAAACCTCTTAAACGTCTCTGTTCTGTTTTTTTTTTTCTTCTTTTGTAAGAATAATTTTCTGGACTGCTATGTTGCTTACCTGAGGGACCTGCCAGAATGCATCTCTCTGATCCACGTGGTGATCCTGAAGGAGGTAAAACTTCCTGCCTGCTTCACAGATACTTGACGGCAACACACAAGCCTGGATGTCTTCCTGTTACGCCTGCCCACAATAGGACTCTTCTGCCAACCCACTTGTTGTGTTACCAAATGCATTTTCCAACGTCACCTCGGCTGACGTGCACCTGCAAAAGGCAGCGTTAACACGTTCAACTCCGTATGTACCCAGAGCTGTATTTCTGCTGTGGCATACAATAACATCTCAGATCCACACCTCCCAGAAAGCCATCCAGACCTGCCCAGGCAGGTAGTGTCTCCTGGAAAACGGAGCACTCATCCAAACAGGGAGTCCAAGGCTGAGGCTGTAAGTGCGTTAGTGAGAAAACAATCGCCGCTGTTCAGCTCTAGGTATTCGGTCTCACGCCCTTGGTTCTTGGTTTTAACTAGGGAAGTTAAACATGAAGGCAGTTTTACAGTGCGACAACTAAACCATGCTAGCTTACTTTCAAGACATCTAAATTTTGAAGACAATCTCATTTTGTTCAGTTCATTTGGGCCTAAACTAAGAAACTCATTCATTCTGAACATCGGCACCTATCTGCGGTTGCACTGAAACTTTATTAGCGCACTTTGAATATACACCCCTGCTTGGTGAAGCTGACTGTCCCTTGTGGATAACCCTCAACCTAAGGAATTTTACCCTCAGGACCAGTGCTGCGGGTGGGAGAAGTTGCAAATAACCCTTCCAGGAGCAAGGTGAGCCTGGTGTACTGCCACACTCAACCGTCACCTGACTGGTGTAACTACTCACAGCATAATGGCCCATTAAGCCCCCCAGCCACGTGGAAGCAGATATGCTTTAGGGGCGGGGTAGACTCTGAAACTGCTTTCTCTGTTTCAGGTAGAAGAAGAAATCAAGTCTGATCTCTACATTCTCTTCTTCCACATAGTCCAGCGAATCCCTGAATACCTTATTCACCTACAGGTAGGGCCCCAGGACAGGACTAGTCGGATGAACTCCTATCACAATATGTGACTTTGAACTCAGAGCTGGTACTCAGCCTCTGGCAAACTCAGTGGGCTTCCTGAAACAAACCTTGGAAAGGGAAAGCCAGCTGAGAGCAGCTTCATTTTCACCTGAAGCTTGCTTTTATTTGCCAGTTTCCCCATTTGGCCTGACAGAACCAACTTTTGTGCCCCGGGAAACCAAAAGCTCTGCTGCTCTGGGAGAACAGGCAGCCAGAGATGGGGCACTTCTACTGTGAGCTGCAACCAAACTCCTGCCACAGAGCTGGCGTCTTTGCTGAGAAAGCAAGAGAGCAGGAGGCTCCCAGAGCCCAACAGACTTTTCCCTCGCAGAGCTTGCTCTTTCACAGAGAGGGTTGTCTGGACTGTACTAAACATTTCAGACAAGGCAAATGACACAGAAAGCCCTGTAAGAACAAGAGATTGGTGGATTTATCCAAAGCTAAACTCAACCAGTGCATTGCCCACGCATCCCATGATGACATTAATAGTGACGACTGGTGTAACTGAAGCAGTAGGAGGCAGGCCCTGTCCAAGTCCCTCAGAAACTGCTGCTGCCCAATAGCGCTCCCACAGGGCAGCACCATGGGCACTCAGAGCACCAACCCACGGTCCCAATAGCACCTTCTCCCCAGAAAGGGTAAGGACACCCTCCAAACAGCCGGCTCTCCTCTGTGCCCCAGAATGTCCTGAAGTTCACGGAGCAAGAGCATCCTGACTATTACCTGCTACTGGTGTGTGTGCAGCGCCTCCGGGTTTTCATCTCACACTACAGCCTCCTCTTCCAGTGCAATGAGGACCTGCTTATACAGAAGAGGAAAAAGTTGAAGAAGTAAGCACATCAGCCTATTCTCTCTATTGCCAGGGAAAGGGAGGTGTGGGGGAACCCTGGAAACTGGGGGTCTAAGTCCAGGCAAGATCAACAGGCACATTGCACTTTTGAAATAAAACAGAACCCTTTGCATATGACTGCTGGAGAAGGCCCCCTGTTGGCAACTGTCCTCCAAACTAAGGTCAGATTTGGGGTGGGCCCTTCTGTCTAACTCTGAGAGCAAAAGGAAAACCACTTCAGTCCTTCTAAACATTGCAGCCAAGTGTTTCCTGGGAACATTTGACTCCTTAAGTTGCTGGCAAAGTCACAGAATCATCTGGTTGGAAGAGACCTTTAAGATCATTGAGTCCAACCATTCACCCTGCACTGCCAGGGTCCCTAAACCACGTCCCTCAGCACCACCTCTACATGTCTCTTAAACCACCTCCAGGGATGGGGACTCTACCACCAGAACACATGGGGACTGAACTGCTTTGGAAGCTCAGGGCCCTGGTGAATGCCCAGACTGTCCAGACTGTTGCCTGAAGGACTCAGGCTAAGACTCAGAAAGAATAGTGTTAACTTCCTCTACTGGGGGAGTGGGGTGGGAGAAACAAACGCCTCCCATAGCCTGTTTGAGATGAACTGTGATAAAAATGTGATCCTGACTGTAGATTCTCAAGCTGTGGTTCAGAAGAGTTTCTTGAAATCAAAACGTTTTACTAAACTCAAAATCTGGTTGCTGTTGCTCCTAGTGACGACTCACTGAGGGAGCAGGAGAAGATCAAACTTCAAGGGAAGCTTCCAAGTATGGAGGGTGGTAGAAGGCTTGAGCAGACTGCTGGGGAGGGACTGCTATCAGGAGAGGCATTAAGAACAAAACACAAAGCAGGATGCCTTGCTGAGTGGGACAGACCGGGTGGAGCAGGTCCTTCCTTGGGGCAGGCGGGGAGAGGTGAATGGGAATATTAAGGTCCCTCCCAGCCCTGTTTTCTGTGATTCTACATGCTCGTGCTCATTCCCTGCCTTATTTCTTAGCACGACGATGGATTTCTCCTCCCTCAGGTCATCCCTGGTGAAGCTGTACAAAGGGCTCACCTCCCAGTGTACTAGCCAAGAGGTTTCTCCAACACCCAGTGCAACGTCTATCCGGGACAGCGGGATCCACTCTGAAGAGACACTACAGCCATTCCCACCAGCACCTTCCTCTGGCACAACCACCCCGTAAGCCTGTTGTCGTCGTAGAAGTCTTTCAGACTAGGCTGAAAACTCTCTGCTCGCCCACACTGTGCCAGGGACACCAGGCAGTCACAGACTGTCATTTCCCAGACTACTCCCAGTGTATGCAGAAATGGATGAAGGGCTGGCTCTTTCCCGCGATCCACCACCATGCTGCTGACTAGCAGGAAACATTTCAGAGCTCTGCGCAGGGCTGTCAATGCTCTTGCTAACTGTCTTCACAGCGTGCCAGGGAGGACGTGCATTTGCGCAGGCTTGGCAGTGGTGTGCGTGGTAACTCTGCAGTACTCACTGCCAACATTACAAGAGTCAGTAAGCACAACCAAGGTCTCAGACTACCAAAAAAAGTACTTTTCCACACAGCATGTCACCAAATGATGGGACTCACTGTCATAAGATTCAAGTAGAAATGAGTTTGAGAAGACACAAGAGTAATCTGAGACAGAGCTACTGGTAGCACCTGGAAGCCTTTGGCCATTTCTAGCCTATTGAGAGATGACAGCTGAGATGATGATCAGAGAAACACACTAGACTCACCTTTTCTCTTATGCCAGCAATTTGTGGCTGTGGTGCTTCCCTGCAACAGGTGACACTAGCAACAAGAGTTTGGCTTCACAACTCTGAGTCCTCCTCAAGTGGCAGTGTCGTGAAATCAATCCCTAGCCTCCTTCTCACCAGACTACCCAAGCCACCCTTCCTCCCCTCACAGACATGATGCTCCCCCATCTTGGGAGCCTCAGTTGACACCTCCCCAGTTTCCCCACACCCATCCTGAAGTGGGGATCCAACATGGATGCAGGTGGGGCCTCATCACCATTGAACAAGAGAGGAAAAATAACTGCCAGGTCTGGCTGCCCAGGCAGGTCCTAACACAGCTCAGGGCAGTGTGTGCCTTGGTTGCCTTGAGAACAGACTGTGAGCTCATCTTCACCCTGGCACTGGATATAACCTCAAGTTCCTAAGGGGGCCTCTGCACAGCCTCAATCTCCCAGCCCAGTCTGATGGATGGGGTTATCTTACCCCAGAGGCAGAGCTCTGCACATCTTGAACATCACAAGGTTTCTGTTCTCCCACTCCATTCATTATGTCCCCAGAAGACGGCAGTGGGACTTACCTAACGAGCGTTGTTAAGGGCCGTGGAGGTGCACACCCTGCACCTAACGCCTCATCCAGTGCAGTACTCTCTGCCGACCGACCTGACACACGTGGAGGGCAGCAGCACTCCAGGTACTCCTGACACACATCTGGGCACAGTCACCTTACCCAGGAGAGAAACCTGTGCACCTGAAAAGACAATCACACCACAGAAAAGTAACACACAGCCCCTAGGTTACAGGAAGAGAAGGAGAGTGAAAATCCAAAATGCGGATGAACAGTTTCTATTAATTTTGTGGTGTTGAGTATAAAGGTTGGCCAAAGTTGTACCCCTGCAAGTTTGCTCCTGCTAACCCAGCCAGGCAATTTCTGTTAGAGGCAGCTCTGTTACTGTTCTCTGAGATATGAAAATATCTTTTGGCCTTAAGAGAATGGGGCTGGGGGAAGGGGGAAGGGGAAGAGGGCTTTTCATGCTGTGTGTCAGTTGTCCTTCAGTGGTCCACTTCCTTCTGTTTTCTTTTGTTTCTATTTTTAAGGCATTTGATGCCCCAGATGAAGAAACCCCAACCACCCGTCATGGAGACCATCCAGGCTGTAAAGCCCCCTGACTGGGAAATGGAAAGTAGAAAACATGAGAGGCCAGAGAACATCCTTGCATCCTCTCAGCTCACAGAGCAGGAACTCAAGGCTCTGACAGCCCCCTTACAATCCATCCCTGAAATGGAGTACGAAGCACCACCAGCTGATGCAGTGGGAAACCCCGAGAGAGCCATCAGGTCATCTGTGGAGCTGCTGCAGGATGCAAGGAACTTTGCACCAAGCTATGAAGAGTTTGACTATCCTGGGGAGGTTTTCACCCTGCCAGGCCCCTATGAAGACGATGCCTTTCAAAACCTCGCTCTCTTCGAGAACTGCTCCCCAGCCTCTTCTGAGTCCAGCTTAGACATTTGCTTCCTGAGGCCTGTTAACTTCACATCAGAACCAGAGAGGACAGATCATGCCTTACAGCCACTGCCCAAGAGCTGCACTCCCGTCAGCAGCAGTACTTACAAGCGTGAGATGTTCCACAGCAAGGGCAAGCAGCTGAGCAGGTCTCTGAAGGAGCTGCCGAGGAGCGCCGAGGGCGTGAGCACCCGACTCTACAGCACGCGGAGCAGCAGTGGAAGTCGGCTACAGCAGAAGCAGGAGAGGAATGTCCAGCCTCACATGATCTCAGCCTCATCTCGAAGCTCCCAAAGGAGCTACTTCCCCCCACAGAGAGGAGCGGGTGAAAAACCAAGCTTTTTGGAAGTAAGGAGGCTTAAATAGGAGGAGGAAAAAAAAAAAAGGCACGTGGTGGTGGAGAAGCAGCAGCAGCAGCAGGAGAAAGATCTGAGATACAGTTAGGGCAGAACATGCCAAAATAGCTTCCAAGTCCACACATTTGAAGCCCTCATCTGCATGTATGTGCCCAAGGGAGGGACAAGACAGCTCCTTTTCACACACACAATCCCCGGAGGACAAGCACGGGCTTGAGGCACGCAGCTGGCTGAGTGACAGCCAGAACACCCTGGAGACAAGGTGGCCTCTCGCGTGTCTCTAGCTGTCACTGAGCTCTCCCCACAAGCAAGTGCTGTATCTGACCAGGGTCACTAAGTATGTGCAAAGCTGTTAAAAACTAGTGCTATAGGGTGACACCCCGTCAAAAAGGTGCTTTTATGCCTGCTGTGAGGAGTGCTGGGCCAGGAAAACCAACAGGTTTAGTATCAGATCCTCAACTGGTGTAAACCGGCATGACTCAGCCAGACTCAGCCAAACTCAGCCCATTTACACCAGCAACTGGCCCACGGCTTTTGTGTCACCTGTGTTTGTTGCATGGATCACAGACCCATGCTAAAGTCTGACAGAGCCCAGCAGCTGTGTCCCTCGGACAACCTCTGGCATGGCAGGCAGCACTCCTGCCCTTCAGGGACACCAGGTCTCGCAGG
>NW_010396166.1:34075-43010 GCF_000710305.1 Buceros rhinoceros silvestris
CACTCTGCAGCACCTGCTCAGAGTCACCTCTGAGGCGGGGAGACACCCTCCACACTGCCTGGGGAAGAGGCCAAGGGTGCTGTTCTTAGCTAGTTCTCTCAGCGCTGCCTGCAGGAACACCCTTGGTTAACACGAGGCAAGATGCAGATGAGGCTGTAGATGCAGATGATGATGGGAGGAAGGTTCCAACAGCCTGACTGAAAAGGCAGCAAAGCAACCTTGAGAGGAGAGAGAGAAAAAAGCCTAGTGAGAGAAGGAGGTTGTGGATGGCTGAGCATGGCAGATGAGGCAGAGGGAGAAGCGCCACAGGGATGCAGCCTTCCCAGGAACAGGAGCCTGGGAGTGCTGTGGCACTCACCTGCACAGAGCTATGGCCCACAGGAGGGTGCAGATGTGGAGCTAGTCCGGAACTGCAGCACACGTTCTCCCTCACAAAGGAGACCACTGGGACAGCAGTGGGCAGAACTGGAGAAAAGGGACTTGTCCAGAGCCTTGCTGAGAGGAACTCTGTGCTCTCCTGCAAGGGGAGAGATCTTTCAGCAGCACACTTACCGCAAGGTGTGTGTGCTAATGAAGCCTTCTACCCCGCACACATAAAACCAGGCAGCAGCAGAGCCAACAAGAAGAGTCTTCCGCACCATATCAGCTCAAGAAGCCTGAAGCCTCCCTGCCCCAGGTTAAACAGAGCTCATGAGCAAGCAGAGGGTGGGAGGTTCCTTCAACTGTCCCTGATGGCTTGCTCCCTCCTTGGCAACAGGGGCTAGGACACTCCCTATAAACAGAAAAAATAGCAAGGAAGGCTCCAGTTCCCTCTGACAACGCTTATCTTTCCACTCCTCTGCCACTGCCTCAGCGCCAGCCACAAGCTCTCCGCAAAGGTACCAGTGCTGCCGGGGCCCGAGTGACCTGTTGTCTCCCAGCCTTGCCAGCACCTCCTCACCCACCAGGCCCCTGCTAGCACAGAGAGAGACAGACAGACAGAGAGGGACACAAGGATGTGAGGTTGCAAATGCTGGTTAAATTGTCTTTTCCCTTTTAGGAGCTCCATGCAGAAGACAACACCAGGTTCTGCCAGAAGGATGACAATGAGCAAACATCCTTCAGCGACCACAACCCACGGCACGAGCCCAAGGGGGGTTTCCGGAGCTCCTTCCGCAAGCTCTTCAAAAAGAAATAAGCAGCCCCAAGAAAGGCAGGCCACAGCCTAAGTGTGGCAGCGCTTCCCCAGGTCCCTGAGGGTGGAGACAGACAGCGAGGCCCCAAGATCCCCCCTGACTAATACCGTAGGTGGAGGGGTGGGGAAGAGGAGACTGTCACAACTGCCTTACAAACACACCCTGCTCTTCCTAGCACAGGGCAGGGGCCAGGCTATGGGGTGAAGT
Source organism: Buceros rhinoceros silvestris (assembly GCF_000710305.1). Taxonomy (NCBI): domain Eukaryota; kingdom Metazoa; phylum Chordata; class Aves; order Bucerotiformes; family Bucerotidae; genus Buceros; species Buceros rhinoceros. The sequence continues at coordinate 35,458 of NW_010396166.1, forward strand.
GGAGCTCAGCCAGCAGGTCCAACAAGCACAGGAACTTGCTAGCTTCCACCCTTGCCTGACTTAACTTCTGGAGTTCTGGAAAGCTTTGGCCAAATCCCACTCTCTTCTCCCCCTCGTCCCCCAGTGCTGCTTGATTTGCCACACACCTTTGCTCTTTCAAATTCAATCCAGGTCTAATTTGGGATCCTCCACACAGCAGCCTTGGCACCCTGGCCAGAAGTCTGAAATTCTCCTTTCCTCTGCTTTCCAAATAAAAAAAACAGCATCAGAGATGTCTTCCAGGAGGCCAGCTCGCCCTACTCTGCTGGTCTGTACTGCTTCGTCTGCAGCATCCTTTACTCTGGACTTCCACCACCCCCCAAAATCCTCCTGCACCCTTTTTTGTGGCATGCCATTTCCTGAATTGCCTCCTGCTGTAAGAATCTCTGTTCCTTGCTGCCTGAACTGCCCGTGTGTCCAGGCCGGCGACGCAGCCTGAGCCTGGGGCCTGCCACAAGAGACAAAGACCTTCTCCACCCTATCCCCACCATGGATCTGTGCAGACGCAGACAACCAGCGTCATGGCTCCTGGTCTGCCACACACCTGAAATACTCTCTGCTACGTCTCTTTGGCTTGACACCACCTTACAAGCTCCACCACGTGCAGCACCCTGCTTTGGAGTAGTTCTTCTAGCTCAAATGGAGGCACTGGGGCAGGAAAGTCACTGGCGCCCCACGTCCAAAGTCACAAGCCCTCCTCTTCCTCGCACAAGGCCACACACACACCACCCTGCTTGCATCTCGCTGTGACAAACCCCCAGTTACACTGTTCTCTGGAGGAGACTAAAGCTTTTGTTCAAAAGGAAGTACGGAGAGAACCACAGTCCTCTGGTGCAACACCCGTGTCACGGCCAGCAGCAACAGCACCTCTGGTGCCACATGGTGCTGGCAGCTGAAGCTGGAGCATGCTGAGGGCAGTTTCAAGAGAAAATGTGGTTTTATCACCTTATTTTGGCAGGGGTGGGACACTGGTCTGTCATAAAGAACTGCCTCACCTGAAGAGGTTGTGAACTGTCTCTGTGGGGCCAACAGTTGCATCTTGGGGAAAATAGGCAAAGCTGTGAAATCAGGGGTGTGGGATTCCAACACCAGCGCAAGGGCAACTGAATCTGGTGCCAGGAGAACCACTGATCATGCTGCATGGCTCTCCTGTCGGCAGCAACGGCACAGGAGGGCCCTCAACAGGTGTCCTGCACCTACCACCTGTTTTTCCTCTTTCGGTGGAGGCGAAGAGGTGTGTGTGAAAAGGGTTATCACCTACGACAGGCAAGATCCAACCTTCATCTCCATCAAAAGTTTTCCTAATGCTTCAAGAAAACGACCAAGCAAAACCACAGAGATCACAATGTTTTGGCTGATGCCTGCCCCATACATTTTACTGGACCCAAAACAGTTCTCCAAAATCCTTCTCTGCATTACAAAGAGGAAAAAAAGTATCATCCTTTCGCCCCCACCGCCCACCAGCTTTTGGAATCTATTCTGGGAAGATTTCTTTTGTCAAGTTTTCAATGACAGAAAAACTGTCCCTCTCCTCCCCTCTCCCTCACACCCTCATTAAACTACAAGTTCCCCGGCCTCTCTCAGTCAGGACTGCTGCACATCTTCCTGTCTGTTCTGCAGAGACCTGTGTTTGTCCCCGGAACCAGAGTTCTATCCATGCGGAGAGTTCCACCATAACGCACTGAGGACATCAAGGGCTCTGATGCTTCTGTCCTTGGTCACATACACAACACTTCTGTCCTTCACAGCACAAACTGGCTCCTCACACTTGTCAGGCAGATACCGGGACACGAGCAGGACAAAGGGGAAAACCTACCTGCTAACATCTCCTGGGTGAGAAAATCCTTCCGGATGGCAGATCTTTGCTTGTAAAACGCATGTGGATTTTAGCTTCTGTTTTAGTGATTTAAGGCATGGTCAGAATTTATGGTTTTTTTTTCCTTCTGATCCTGTACAAGTTCTCACTTCCAGGCCTATACTTATTATCTGAGATGTCCTTGTACCTGCTTAGAATCTGCAAATATAAATAAAACGAATGAATAATGCTCAGCACCACACAGAAACACACAACCTCTTGCAGGATCCAATCCAACTTCCCCTTTTATGTGTGTGCTTTTTCTTCCTGTACCAAATAAATGTTGCTTTTAAATAATGCTGTTGTCTCTTTTGCACTGAATCAGCCGTAAGGTTGCATCCATTAAAAGAAGAAACATGTATTTCTCAGGTCCCTTTCTGAGGCAATGGTACTTACAAAACCATGTTCCCCCGCATACAGAGGGCTGTTTCCATACGCCTCCTTCCAAGACTCTTACCCAGCACTCGGCTGACTCACTCTCTAGGCTTCTGGTCAAGATCCTGCTGCCGGTGCAGCTCACTGTGCCATTTCTTCAGCGCCTCCCTCCAGCTCCTTCTTTCTGCTGCACTGTTACGGACACAGGAGCTTTCATGAACAAGCCCCACGAGCCCACTCCAATGACATACGTACCACTGTAATTTCAACTATCCAGCTCTGGAAGAGATCTTCATATCTTCCTGTACATCACAAACACAGCGAGGTGCTTGGTTCTTTTTTAAACGCATAATCCCAGTTCTGACTCTCAACACCTAAACTACACCTCCTGTAGCCCCAGGGTTTTTACAGAGCTTCCATATGATGTCCTCCTCTGAGGCCAGGGTTTAGAGATCTTCACTTTTTCTTCTTTTGCCAGGAAAATGTTTCAAAACCACACTGTTTAACAAACATCAAAGAAGGAATACAACTGACAAACGTCAGCCTTTGCTGTGAAGAAAACCACCATTCAGGCTGAAATCACAACATCTTCTGCAGTGTAATGACCGCCCCAAAGGAGCAAGGGGCGCTGATCAATGGCACTGCAGAAAGCATTAAAAAAGGTGATTTCCGCCATCACTGAGCTAACGCCACCTCTAACGACACAGCTTTCTCAGCAGCTGAAACAGGGTCTTCTTCCAAAGAGGAAATGGGATAGAATTTTTCTTTGACCCACGAGGCACACCAACTGAATACGAGATCCTTTAGGCTTCACATACATGCCGCAGTTACTGAGGAGGTCACCGAGCCCCCTTCCATCACTAACTGCCACGCGTTCCTGTCACAGCGTAGTCTAGAGGTGAAGAGCAGCACACAGGTTTATGGACAATTCATGTCACGATACTTACACCAGTGCATGTTCTGCCACGGGTATTCTGAACGCAGAAAGCTACTGTAAAGATTAATGGAAGTTTGAGGTTTTCTAACAAGTGTCTTCTTCGCACAGGAGGTGTGAGGAGTTTTATAACCCATAATAATTCACTCTGGGAGCAACCCAGCTTCTCAAACATTACTGAATTGTCACTTTGCAACAGATGCCAAAACTGACTTCTCTTTGGGCTTACTACTAAAACACATACACCGAACGAGGGACAACAGGTACCACAACACACGCCTGTATCCCCTTCAGCGCTTCACTGAAAAACGGAGTGGTACATTTGTCCGTGTAATAATTTAACATATGTCAGCCAAACATATCTGTATCTTTATTTCAATTAAATTAAAAACAATCTGCAAGTATATTTATGCAACATTCACTATATACACAATTTATGCAACTGCAAGGCAATCCTATGTATACTGATTAGTCTATCGTTAGTAAAACATGATGATAGCTACGGAAGTTGACCAGTGAGTGCTCCTTTTCACAAGTGACTGTTTTCATGGCATGACTGAAAAAGAATAGCTACCAGCCATGAAATGGATTATCAGTAAACCTTAAAAAGAACATGGCATAACCTAGCAGAGATTAACAGTCTTCTAAATGTGGTTGTATATTTACTTTGGATGATGATGTTGCCTTTTAAAAAAATCCGCTGTCATCTCAACGATGTAAGACTTTCATCTGCTCTGTCTAAAGAAAGCAATAATTAGACATTATGCTTCCTGGCAAAAATTTATTTTTGAACTGGCACCATAATATTTCAGAAAATAATAATAAAGTACCTCTTTGGTGAAGCCTAGGTACCCCCTACTACTCATTGTAACAACGTGTAAACAGGACTGCAATACAGTGCTTTGCCTCAGTTCTAGATCGGTTAGGTACCACAGATCTTCCTCACAGTCCTCCGCATCACTCTAGGAAGGTATTTTAAAGTAGGGAGTAAAGCAAAGGAAAATTAAGAAGGATATAAAGTTCCCTGTTTGAAATTTAAAAAAAGTGCATAATGTTTTCATTCCCAAACCTGTGCCACTGTATGGAACTGATGGATACAAGAATGTTTTCCTTCCTGTACTGGACATTAATGATCATCACACAAACACAGTCTCTGCTCATTGGCCAAAGAAATCTCTCAAGTCTGTTTTCTGGTACAATCAGTTGTCCAATTACCTTAGAACAATGTCCTGCACGCTAAAACGAGAAGAGCAAGTTAACCGTTTTTTCCACTAGAACGTCTGCGTTTGCAATTCCATTTCTGTACACGGCATTTCCAATCTCGTGGAGAGTTCTTAGTGTTTGGCATTCACACCCCGACTCCTTGGCACCACCGGGTTCAGTGCATCCATTGCCAGCAACAGACGTAGCACCAGGAAGACGCGACTCCCAGCGCAAGGGATCGTTCAGGAGGAGTGGGCGTTCTCCAGCAATGGTGGTCCGTCTCGATGCATCGATGGGTGTGTGTGCTCCCTTTTGTAAGTTTTTGGAGGAAGCTTTGGGATATGTTGAGAAGTGCTTTGTCGTGGAGGAACAGGTGGTCCAGCAACAGGATGGAGGTCCACATCTTGCGGTATCAAAGGTGGTGAAGGAAGATGCCGCCGTGCTACATGTGGAGAAGGTGTCTGAGGGGGAGGGGGAGTAAATGGAGACGGACTGTTGGGGAAAAAGGTGTTACCAAGTTCGCTTTTTCTCCCCAGTGGTGGAGGTTGGAGGTGTAGTGGTGAGCTAGAGAAAACATCTGGAGTTCGCACAGGTTCTCGTGGTGGTAACACAGGAGGGCTTTCAGGGGGGTCAGAGATGTAGGTCCGGTCAGACACTGAGTACCTTGGTGAATACACTTTAGAGGTTGGTTGCCTAGGAGGGATTGCTGGTGGGCTGTCCAGGTGTGCAGAAGTCATCTGAGGTACACAAAAAATTCATTCAATAACACTTCAGAGTGGCAGAAAACAACAGGGTGCTGCTGTGACATAGAAGCAGAGCTGTTGCACTGCAGGTTGCTGTTACCCAAGGGAAAAGGAAGCACAGCAAGCAGGCGCAGAATGAGGATGGAAAGTAAGGAAGCAAAAGGGAGCGCTGGGGCCTGAAAAATAATGTTTTTCAGAGCGATGAAGACAGGAAAGACACAGCCTGGATGAGCAGGAGAAGAGCGGGGTTATATAAACACATGAGTTAACAGCCGAGGATGGAAAGACTGAAGATGCACAGAGAGGAACAAAGCCATGGCAAAGAATGGTCAAAGCAACAATTCCCATGCTAGTTCGAGGTAGGTCTGGACACCTTACGCCATTTCCTCAATAACAAGCACTGGGGTGGGTAATAACACCAGCTGAGAGAAAAATATGGAGAAAATGAGGAACAGGGAGAGGCAGATGATGTTGAACGGGGAAAAAAAATACAACCCTACACTCAGAAGATGGAATTAAGTAGTCAGAATTATGGGACAGTTCCCAAGCTGCAGATCACAGTGACTAGGTAACTGACCTCCAACACCCTGTCACATATATCATGTTTTCAATTACAGTTTGGTAGGGGTGTAATGCATTTAACTCTGCTGGCAGACAGCACAGTCACCCGTGGTCTGAAAACAAGAACTTCTGAGGAGCCATATACAAGCCCTCTTCAAAGTCATACATGTTCCCAAGTAATTTTGAGTGGGATTTTCAAAGCCACCCAGATTTCTGAAATCACAAACCAGGTCTCACTGAAACTAAGAGGCATTTGGCACTGTCTCCAACTAAGACAGGACCAGGTCCCAAATGCCGGAAAAATGCAAAAGGAAAATGTAGCAGTGGCTCAAGTAGGCAGGACAGGTAGTAAAGAAGGGAAAGAAAGCACTGACCACCACAGCATCAGGAACAAATGTGCACATGAACCTTTGCAGAGGACTGAGGCGTGTACATCACTTTACACCATTACCATTCCTCGGTTCTTTACCCCCAGCTCATGCACCCTAAAATGACACTCTGGAACAATTACCACAGATGGAAACTTCTGCCTGAAGCCTCAAGCTCCCACTGGTAATGTGAGCATAGCAGGTCAGCAGAGAATAGGTATTTCTAACCATACATTTAGGTCCCATCTGCTAAATCTCATTCATTTGGGATCAGGACACAGTGAGGCAGAGCTGTGAAGGCTTGAAATACATGGCGGCTTACTCTTTCACATACAGTTCTTCAGAAATACATGTACTATCTTTAAGAGTTATCTTCCACCGTACCCTACCCTCTGCTCCCACAAAAAATGCCCTCTTTTCTCCTTACTTTTGATGGGGAGGATTCAGCTGGGGCAGACTCTGGTCTTCTTCGTGGAGGAACTGGAGGGGGGACATGAGCTTCATCCAGATTTTTGGTAAAGTTTATGGATGACACAGAAGCAGATCCTAGCAGACATAAAAAATAATCCTGATAAGGCTGAACTTTTATTCGACTCAGTATCTATCCTTTGTTGTTGCCAATAAAGGTGCTACAAATAGTAACTGCTAATAACAAGTAGCCCGAATCAAGGTGTTAAAGACAGACAGTGAAACAACCATCTAACCTGCAGCTTCCAGACAAACTGCTTTTCTGAGCTGCAGTCATCTCTGTGGCCATCAGTTCCTGCACATAAAGTAATCTTCGAGATCAAAACCACACCACAAAGTTGTTCTTGTACCACAGCAGCACTAAAACGATACCCTGAACCTACAGTCAACGGGCCAACCCAACAACGGAGAAATATCTTCATCTGAAGAGGCATTCCAGGGATCTGGCCTGGACATTCAGCAGCATCGCTGCTCTGCTAAGTGACTTCACCTCCTTGCAGCGGCCAGCTGAACACAGGACCAACCCTGTCCTTCCTTTGAAAGGAGCTACCTTCACTATGAAGTACTGCAAGCACACCATAAAATACGAGCTTGCTCCTACACTGGTGAAGACAGACGAAAAATAGGTGTGGATGGATGCTGATGGATTTAAAGCCGCGAAATACTAATCTTAAGTTCTGCAGGAAAATGATCCACATGCACCAAAACCAATTCAGAATGGCAGACAGCAGAACAGGGCACCCTCAGAACATTCATTTGTATTCTCCTTGCTCATCATCAGAGACTCACCAAACACATTCACCACATCTACGGAGGCAGCGAATCCCACAAGTGTTTGTTTGGGACATATACGGGCACTAGAGATCTACCTCTGCCTTCTTTTCACAGTTTCTCCAAAAACATGTAATACTGTCTCTGTAACACATCTAATTCTGTTCAGTTTTTCCCTTCACAATAAAAACTTGGTTAAAAGAAAGCAATATAACATAAAGTTTTTGCTTTCAGCA
>NW_010396166.1:43090-73242 GCF_000710305.1 Buceros rhinoceros silvestris
TCAGCAGGAGACAAAAGGAACTACTTCTACAGTCACTTTAGAAACCTAAACATGGTTTCACCTGTCTAACACCACATGCACATCCTTGGCAGACCATCTACGAGCACCTACTTGCGTGAAAAGGACTTGAAGGATCTGAGTCGAACACGCTGCAGGCATCTGTAGTACTTGAAGTAGCAGAAGCAGGGGGAGGCGTCAAAGGTGTTCGGGGAGAGTTTGGTGCAGATGCTGTGGTAGTTTCAGTCTCACTCTCGGGGATGCGGCTGTAACTAATTTTCCTTGGCTCTTGTTGCAGGGGTGTAGGATGTCTCATGGTACCTGGCCTTGGATTAGACGGACGAACACCAGGGGACTTGAGGGAATAGCTGTATTTTTTGGGCTGAAATGACAGAAGATAATATCAAACAAAATCAAGAGTCCAGAAGCTCACCTAAACGCATCCTTGTATTTATGAAGTTAGAGATCTAAAATGACTTCTGCTATCTGTGACAGACAAATGTAAGTGTCTTTTGGAGAGAAAAAAAAAAAAAGCAAATACTAACAAATCTTGGTGGAGGCTTGACATTTCGTGGCTCTATCTCTAGTGACTTGTTGAACAGATAATCTGTAAATTCTGTCTCCACGCTGTTTCCCATTGGATTCAGGTTTTCAAAAAATCTCTGAAATACAAGAAGGTAGAAAACTTGCTATTGCCATGTGTGGCCTGAAAACCAACTGTGCGAGTACCCTAAATACTTTCTACAGTGCAAAAATGAGACCAGATTAGCTCACACACCTTCAAAACCAGCTGTATGTAGTCTGTCTTTACACTGATGCAGGGAAGGCTGCATCAATGCATTCTGCCCCTGAGGAGGAACAAATCACAAAAGAAAATCTTGCAGAATCTCTTAAGATAACCTGTCCTGTGACTCTCTGAAAAACACAGCTCAAAAGATACTTAAAAAAAAAAAAAAAAAAAAAAAAAAAAAGGAAGAAAGGAAAGCAAACAGAAAATGGACTGCTTAGAGAACACCACAGACCAAACGACAGGAGAGCAAACACCAGGAAGAAGAAAAACAGGAACATCACCTCTGCCAACACATGATGTAAAGGCAGTGCTGGCAGGTAAACACGGAAATATAAAGGCAATGAACAGGAGGAAAAAGACGACTGGGCTCCCTGGACAAATGAATGCAGCTGAGCGAAGGACAGTAGTTTCTGTTCCTGTTTAACACTGATCAGTAAGAAGATCGATTTGCCCACATCCCAACAGCTGTGGGAAAAACCAACCATCCAAACCCACCAAACTGCAAGCACTGAGTTTTCTGCCCCTTCTTACAGTAAGACCCGAGGCAGAGTTTATGACAGTCCTTCTGCTCGTCTCTGACTCAGACTGAATCATGTGAATTCCATCTATCCTTACAGTTCATCAGCAGACAGTCACAAACGTAGCTCAGTGCACAGACTCAAGGAAATAATGCCACTTACTCTGATGTCAAATTCCACTCTTAAACAGTAGGGCTGGTTCTGGTACTGCTGAATCTCGCCGGTTATTTCAGCTACCTTTCTTCTCTTGCTGAAGTTTATGAGCTCTTTCCCATGTCGCTTCAGAAATTCAGGGTTGCCTTCTTCCGTTTTCAAAATGTTAGTTAAATAAATCCCTGAAGAGCACACAGAGAGGTTCTCAATGTACAGCACAACACAAGCAGGAAGAGACAAAGAATTCTTAAATTATTTAATTTGTGCGCGAGAAAAATTCTGTTAGGGTTAATGCTTTTCTTGTGTCAAAATCTTAAAAGCCTATGCACCTTCCTACCGTTTAGGAAGTTCACGCAACTGAACAACACCAGCACCCGGCAGGACAACAGCACACTGCACTCAGGTGCAATTCAGCTCCACTCCACTAGCGACCCCAGCAAAACACCACAAAACTATGTTCAGGTTTTATTCTTCTGTTCCACTCTCCACTCCTGGATCACTTGAAGATTAAGCAGAAGAGAGTGCTCTCAAGCCCACAGATACTATGTCTGGAACTGTCATCACGTCTCTTCTAAGCACAACCTGAGAGAGGCAATTGGAGCTGTTCGTGTCTGATCCTGCTAACCTCTACAGTGGCAGTAATATTTCTAAGGTGACCATCCTTCATTTAAAGCATTTGCAGCAACAACACAGTTCCAACCACGTTCGAAGTAGAAACGACAAAGTGTGTCAATAGGATATTGCAGATATACTTCTTTTTTACTGCAAAGTACACCTGCAGTTAAGAGTCACTCTAACTTTTCTTTCACATACATGCAATTAATGCCTGGGCATCTGAAATTCAAACCCAACTGTCTTGTTAAAAGTGACGTCTCACCGTTGTTCAGACTCTGTTTAGAGCTGCAGCTCAGTACGTTCCACATTCTTATGCACTGATACAGCTCATTCAAACCAAACGCGCTTACCAAAAAAAGGCACACAAGGAGGATTAATGGACCTGAGTTTTGCCAAGTATTTCTTATAATGATCCTCACTCAGCTCGTAAGCTTCTTCTAAAATCTTCTTCTGGCGACTTGGAATTTGCTAGAAGACAGAAGGAACAGGTTGTGTGGAAAGACAGGGTAACGGTATCGCCCAGCAACAATCCTGGGAGCAATGGCCTGCTGCTGCTGCTGAAGTCAGTGACCACGAGGGCAGTGCCCCGCCATCTCGGAATCTGGCTACCTCCTCCTGCCTTTCTTCAGTGAGGACTGATTTCTTGCTTCTGAAACGAAGCAAAACTCACCCTGATTACAGCCTGATGGACTCATTAGTTAGAGGATTTACCTTCCTCGCTCCTTCGAAGGACATGCTTACTGCCAGACAGGCTTTTGGTGGCGCCAAGGAGCACTGCATTACCCCTCCATAGCAAAGATGGGGAACACGTCACCGTACCTCAAAGGTGTGATCCAACCTATACACCGCTGCGGAGTTCATTGCACTGACAATCTCGAGGACACCATTAAAGTTGTTTAGCTCTTGAAAAACTTGCAGGATCTCGATGATACGGCTCACTACAATGACTCTTTCCTCTAGGTTTTCTGTTTCTACAATGCATCTAAATACACAAGAACATTGATTTTGTATTAAAGCACTGATAAGTTTTCCAAAACCAAATACTAAGTCGTAACACAAACAAATATGGAAAGTTTATCAAATTACTTGACTCCGTTTTGAAAATGTTTAGAGAAGAAACTTGAAAATATTCCAAGAATAAAAAGCTGAGACTGTTATGGGAAAATTCTCAAAGGGACCAGTTTTAGCATCTAAACATGACTTAATGGAGTGGGTGCAGTTTCCAGTAAGTCACTTACTTTTCAAACCACAATGTGAGGTTTGTTGTATGCCTTATCATTTTGAGAAGGTTGGGAGAATTAATTTCTTTATCTTCCTTTGTCCACACACTTCCAACTAGTTCAGATGGCTGCACAGCTCTAGAAAAGGAGATGCATGTATCAAAAAACGTAATGAAAAGCGAGAAAGAAGATAGTATTTTGCCAAAACCTCTTTATTTTGAGTGAATTTGAAATTAATATTTGGAAATAAATTCTTCTGTTCTACAATGTTAGGCTCCCCACTTGACTAAGTGGTATTTCTACGCTTCTTTTCTAGTGCGTCGATATTTCTTAATTTATGTGACAATTAGCCATCTCTGTCCATCCAAATGAAGGATGAAGCCTACATTTCATTCACCATAACAGAAATTGAGCTTCCAACACCTAAACAACCTCTCTCAGACAGCTGGTGAGACCTGACATGGTCCATAATTTGCTTTCCAAACTAGGACATGGAGAATACTGATCTAATCAATGTTTGTACTTCTCAAAGGTTCATCAACTCAGAAAATATCACGAGAAACCTGCAGCACAATTCAATTAGGAGGATGCATAAGTCACACACACTGCACGTTAACTTGGGGAGGATAAGACAAATACTGGTTTTTAGAATTTTTTTCCGAAAAAATAGCAATTAATATACAGCACTGGTAAAGTCCCTTGACCTACCGTGGGGCTTCACAGCAGGGGCCCGCAGAAACAATTTCATGCTGGAGAATAGTTTGGTTTGTGTCATGTGTTTTTCAATGGAGGAAAGTTACCTGTAAAAATCTGACTCAAGTAAAGTGAGCTGCCGAGCAATTTCTATGGGATGCAAAGTGAGCAAGTCAAAAGTTTCTGTGTGTCCCGGTTTGCTTATGTGCCACTCGATCGCCGGAGGTGGGCTCTCAAAAGTAATGTTGTGAGTTGGCCCAATGGCCTGCGCCTGCTTTTTCCGGTTGATTATCTTTGTGATCGATTCAACCCATTTCTTCATCGCTTTGCCTGGCACAGAGAGAAAATTACTATTTAGTTATTCTTAATACTGTTTTTTCCAAAGAGGGCAGGATAATTTGGAAATCTTCGGATTTAAACCCCAAACCTGCTAAATGAGAGCAACCACACAGAAGTGCCTCAGTGGTGTGCTCACACGAGTCTCAAAGCATTTGAACATCGAAAGAGTTCCTCAACAGGCAGGCCATGAACACAATTCAGAACACATCGATTAGTCTCCTGCTCTGAATCAGGTGTTTTCCTTTCTTTTCTTTCCTGACTTTATGGGAACTAACCTTCTTTTGCCCAGAATTTACCAGTAATTCCCAATAACTAGCTGACTCATTCTCCCCCTCTTTTTAATTGCTAAATAGCCATTAAACACTTCTCTAACATAATGATCTCCTGCAAACTGCTCCTGTAGCTGTCTCAGTTTTTCGTACTAGGGAACAGGAAAGATCTGTACAATCACGAGCGGAAGGTGTTCTGCAAGTCTAACATACACAGTGAAAAAACTGGAAAACCCTTGCTTCAAAGAAATAGCAGTTTCCACCACCAAAATTTTACAGCAATGACCACTGTGTATGGTTTAAGAGAACAAGCAAAGCCATTTTTCTGTCCTGATCATTACTCAGCTGTTATTACTTTGCATTATTTCAGTCCCTTTATAAGAAAACCAATACTTACTTATCAGGATGTAAATAACTTTCTTCCTTCTGAACAGGGGACAGACTTTTGAACAACAGCGTGGGTTTTTTTAATTTAGGTGTATTCTGTGTTCTTTGTGAAACATTTAATAGGCAGCCAGTCCTGGTTTTTATCTGGTCAGTGAAAGGCAAAAGTGACCCCATTCTGTACCTTTGTAACGGGATGTTTTACGATAAACGTAGCACGTAAGAAACCCTAAGTACCTCTTACTGTTCCAATGAACTCCTCCAAACGCTGCAGAAGGTCGGCATCTCTCTCAAAGTCATAGAAGTGGTGTTCTACCCAGTGTCGACACACGTTCAATACTCTGCAAACGGAAAGGATTCGTAAGCGCTCTACAATACAGCCTATCTTCTTGCCCAGCGTTTCAAGGCTTTTAGCAGGCAAGGTCTCACAGGAGCGTCAGCGTCAGCAGATCAAACGGCCAACGCTATCCTACCGTCTGCATTTCGCCAGCAACCAGCTATAAACATCTTTCTCCTTTAAAGAAGCCAGGGTAACGTTATTGTTCATAAAAAGAACGTTCCCTAAAGTGTTCCCTGCCTACACCTTTGTGGCACGCTTATGCTGTAAAGCCTCACAGAAACACGGATTAAAAAAGGCAAGCGTAAGAAATTAATTTGCACGCCAATAGTCTAAAACTCAGCACAGCCTTCTCGAGCAGCAAGGTCAAAACGTCTGACCGTCCACACACGCTCTCCATCAAAGCACCTACGAGAAACGCTGCTGTTATCACAAACAGCCAGTGCGTGCAAAAAGATGGTGCTTCGAAAGTCTTGAAGGAGGTCAGTTTGGCTCGCACTGACACAATACTCACCGGAGCTGCACAGGTTGAATATACTCTTTCCTAAATCGCTTTAGCTCTGCACTAAGGGGCTGGTCTCCATTCTCCATAGCAATACGATCAGCTTCTGTTGGCTCAGGCTCTGGAATCTCAAATCTAGCACAGAAGAGGGGTATAAGCACGAGGCTCCTATTACGTTGATCTTGCTCACAGCATGCACAAGTAACAGGTTGGTTAAAGACAGCGTGAAATTCCTCACCTCACAACCTTGTGCCTTGGTAAGCACGTGGGAAGACTTGCTAAACTCTAATAATACAGATGTCAAAGACAAAACCACGGGATGCTCGAAGTTACTGGAGCTACCTGAACACTCCTAAAGCTTCTGGATATAACTCACACATTTCACTTGGAATCCTTGAATTTGACAACTTTTTTAAAGTGTTTGGAGTGAATCAAAACCAAATGGAAAAAAAGAACGTTGATCTCCAAGTAAAAATTAAAACAGCAGAAACGTACACTTCGTACCTTTCTATTAGCAGACTCAGCAACTCTTGAGGCTTGCAGAAGGATCTATATGTTGTGAGAAAAGTCCGAACAAAGTTGGGATCTAAGACAAAAAATAATTTTATGCTCATGTCAGCAATTACCTTTTTTTTGTTTAACTACTTTAAAATAACCTTAAATATCCTTTAAAATTAAGGATGGCAGCCTATCAATTTACAGAGGAGATGATGTAAACCAAAATAACAATTCAGAACCTCTTAAAACAGCAAGACAGAGCAGAATTTGAAAGCAATTTTTACTTTGTTAATAATTCAAATAGACTTTTCCTTTCATTTCAGTTATTAAAAGACTGGACTCTTTCCAACAGCTTTGAAAATAATAAATAGATTATTTTATTTACCTAATGAACAACTTTGGTTTTGATGATGACCAGGACAAGATATCTCAAAAGAAACATCAAGCAACTTTGCATTGGGCAGAAATGGCCTCTTCAAGGGGCGAATGTTTTCCCTGACCCGGTACAACCAATAACCAGTCATGGTTAAGACAGGAGAGATATTTTTTCAGCTGACAGCTCTGCTTTGAAGTTCTATTTATTTCACTCCAAGAAAATCAATAGATTTCATTTACACTGGCTAATTACATATCAGTTCATTTTAAATATTCAAACATGCTTCGAAAACAAGCAAGTTTTCAAACCCGAAAACCTAAGTGCCTTCCTTATTACAAGAAAGATGAACGCGGTTGCCACAGAACTGAATCACTGAGCACGCTGCAGTGGCTTAACTCCCTGCACAGACTTTAAAACCAAACCCCAACTTTTCTAACGCAGAGTGGCCGAAGGGGAGTGCCCAGGACTTGAAGCAGGAGTTCCAACAGACTGTAGTGAAGGAAAAAAGATCTGCGTTCTTTGACCTGACACTACCCCAAGCCATTAGACTGATTTCCTGGAATATGGGGATTTAAGAGCTTTTTAAAATTCTCCTTAACTATTTACCAGCACCGTGTCTCTTTGAATGAACATCACACCTTTTCTCAGATCCTGCTGAGCTCTTCACCTAGGCCACAGCTCTCTGTGATGCGTTACACGGACTAACTGCGCGTGGTGTAATACAGCGTCTCCCTGCGTTTCCGTTGTACACTCATTCCCTTCTCCTAAGCAACTGGATGTTTTGTTTTACCATCTCTACATCTTTCACTATTCCACTTTTCTTATAACGCCTCTCCCACCTCTCCTCAAAACTGCACCGTCTAAAATCCTTTTCAAAAGCCATATTACAAATCCGTTTGCACGAAGAACAACATCCCTGTCCCCATCGCCCTCATCATGAAAGTACACGGCTTTTGTAGTCCTACAAAAACAAAGTATGGAAGCAAGTACAGCAACTCCTGTTTTCGCAGCCTGAGTTCTATCCACAGCATCTACCCTAAACAGGTCTTGTCTGCATGAAAAACAAAGTCTCCACAGCAACGAACAAGTTCCAATCACTGCGAGCCCTGGGTCACAGCTATTGTTATTTACAGGCAGAGGCAGTGTTTAAACCCACAATATATAGATGCATGCACATCAGAGAAATCCAATCTAACCTTTTATCTTGCTAGCAAAATCTGTGACTCAAAATAGTGTACAATATATAAGTAAGCGTTAAAAAAATAAAGACACCGCAAGTTAGTCAGGATGTCTGCTCACGTGATAACTCTCTTCAATACAGCCAATTTGAAAGCTAGAAAAGAACAATAACAAGGATTTATAAATAATCACCCTTGAATTCCTCAAGAAAGGAAACGGACACTAGGATGACGCACGAGCACTCTTAAACATATCAAAGCTTTAAAAATAGAAGAGCACTGCCCTATAGTTAAAAAAAAATTGCCACACTTTCCAATCTTGGTACCACCTAATGCAGCTGCCGTTAAACAAAACTCAGGCAAAGGAGGAGATAACGATCGCAGAAACACCGTAAAACAAGTAAAACCCACCAGAAGAGGCAAAGAGAGTCAGAACGCGAATTTCTAATCAGAGGGCAGTGTCTCTCATGTAAAAATATTCAGAAAGCTGCTTTTGCAGAGGAGATTTCTCTGTGTTTGGCTACTCCACCGCAGGATGGTATGGACAGTCCATTGCATCTTGTCCGGGCTGTCTCCCTCTCCTAGCTCTTGGGGTGGCTGGATGTGTCCTACCCCATCAGCACCGCTTTGTGAGAGCTGCCCTGTCCCACAGTGGAACGCAGGAACGTATCAGCTGATGAGCTGATTGAGCATTGTCAGGGAAGAAAAATAAAATGTCCAACAGCCGTATCTACAAACGAGATGGACTGTGTGGATCTTCACAGATGACAAAGTTGAGACCTGATCTGACCCCTGTCTGAACACAACCCATATACTCCTCAATACACGACTGACTGAAGCGCTCTTCAGCTGCCTGCAACAAGTTGGTAGCACCTTTGCAATCATAGCTGTAATTATTCCTTATAGTGTCTGACCTACAAAGACAAACACCTAGAGAAGAGTCACAGCCACGGCAAATGCTGTCTCTGGACTATCAGATCAAGGGCTGCCATGACCAGTCACTCTGTACCTGAGAGAAGCCATCTCAGAAAAGTAAGGGGTTGCTAGTCTGGCAGAGGAATGTGAAGTCCATAAACACGTGTAAGATGACAGTCACACCCAGGCCATCCCGCATGGGGCCAGAACAGCATTTCTACAGCCCACAGCCGTTATCACCAGAGGACTCATCTTCCCAGGTCTCCAAGCAGAACAGAAGCCTGAACTCAGCTGCTCTGCGTATGAAAGAGGAGCCAAAGGGTTACTCTGGAAAGCTGCTGCCCTACTTGCTGCATCTCATAAAATGCAACAAAACACTGAATGATTTACACAGCAAACGGACCTTGTCTCCTGTGCCACAGAGCATTTTTGGCTGACTCACTGAATCTCTATTTCTTGTTCCCCTGGAAAAGACAGTCCAGAACAGTTGGAATGACGACATTTTTCCTCAGAGATGACCAGTCAGAAAGCAGAAGGTATAGGATGAAAGGTGTTGAGAAATGATGTGCCACCTGGCGGTTCAGAATCACGCCCACGCACAATGTACTGCCTGATTTCTTACGGCCTGTAAAATTCCAAGCCAAGAACTAGAAGTTTATAAAGGTACAGGAAAACGAAGACAGGCACAAAACTCCTCTGGTGAAAACTGCCAGCACAAGCCTGCACTTGGGTTTCTAACAATATTAGGGAAGCTCAACTGAAGGAAATGCGGAGAGGAGCAATGGAAGTAACAGGGTAAACAGACGTATTTAGAAGCATTTTAAAAATTAACAAAAGTACTAAACTACACTAATTATATTCTGCTTACTCCCTACTTCTTCCGAACAAGTATTTGCAGGGTATGTAAGACTGAGCTGCAAAAGAACAACTTGGAATAATCAGAGTGTAAAAGGTAAAAAGAAAGAGGAAAAAAAAAGAAACAATAGTTGAATACGAGAAGCACTAAGACCAAGATGCAAGATTCAGAATAACCAACATTCAGGTAGGGTAAAAAAAAAAAAAAAAAAAAAAATCCAACCCCCAAAGCCAAGCCCATGCTGTTCAGCACAGCTTATGAAAATCCTGGGCAATTATCAAGAAAACTCCACACCCTGAGGCTGGACTGGACAATCACATAAATGCCTGTGATGTATCTTCAACATAAAGAGCCCCCAAGTCAAAACTCCTGAACTGAAATTCTGACTCAGGTGAAGTTCCACAGCCAAATTATGCAAGCGTCTGCTTCTAGCAAGCTGATACTTGGTGTTTTCATTACACACGAACGCAGGTAATAGCTGATAGAGCGCAACTCTGAACAGAAACTACCAGGCCCATAATCCGCTGCCCCAGGGCCGGTGCTTCATGTGCTACCCGGCTTTAGAAGTCTTGAGGGAAAGCACACAGGCACAAAGGAAATACAGGAAAAAGTATTGTCTAGAGCTCAGTTCCTGCAGGCCCCCACCCCCCAGGTCTCGCAAGAGAATAACCTTATGTACTTGCATATCCCCCCACCTTCTACCAAACAGGACTCACTTTGAACTGCTACCGCGACAGAAGGACGTAGCCAGGTCTCAAAAACCTATCTCCAAAAGCATGTTAGAACGTGTCACTGCAAAGCACGTTCACTTTCTACACACTTCACACGTTTTGCTGCACGTATTTAACAGAAAGCGAACATAAACTGGTCAGCACGCGGAGCGTTGGCTCCACACGCGAAGGGCCTCACCTGCGTACATGTGGTAAGTCAACCTCTCGATCAGCTTGACGACGGTTCCTGCCTTGATGATGGGGATTCCCGACTTGGGCTGCATGTTTTCTTCAAACACAATATTCTCTTCAGAGTCGGGTTCTGCAAATCTATAAAGTTCAGGATTTGGAAATCTCATCTGCTCCTCCTTTTCTTCCTGCAACATTGTTACATCCAACATCCTTTCCAGCGTGCTTCTATATTGCAAAGATATCAACGCTGCCATCCAGTTGTTTTTCTCTTCAGCTGATTTAGCAGCAAAAATAACACTGTTCTCATCTTTTAAGATTATTTCAAAAGCATGTCTGTACTCATTAGTGTCGTCTTTATCATTGATTTGTACCTTTCGCATGAAGAACTTTTCTTTTAGACGATATTCCGCGTTGCTAGCACCAGGAAGTCTTGGCTGGCCGTGATTTGACTTACAGCAAATCATCAAGCCATCAAATAGAAATATGTGTCTCTCGTGCTTTGCTCCTACACGCGTGAGTGTTCCTTCCATGATGAACTCATTACAGCATTGTCCAATGTCCTTACCCTCCCAACCATCAATATTTTTCTGGATTTCATTCATTTTCTTAATTGCTAGCTGTTTCCCCTTCATCTGCTGAGTATAGAACCGGCATGCAGATTCACTTCGGTGAAGGACGGGAGAAAGGCAGCCTGTTAGTACACATGTACTTAAAAACCTCAGCCAGCACTAACAGCAAAACCAGGAGAGCCTCCCTTGGAGTGGCGAGAATTCACCGGGAATGCCATTGCAGCACTCCAGATCAGCACCACTGCAGACTTTGACTGGTGTTTCTCTTAAGTACCTCATCTGATACATTTTCTACTTATCTTCCACACAGTAAACGTTTTACCTAAATAAGACAGCCAGAAGCAGGCAAGCCCTCACTGCCGCTCAGCCTCACAAACCACTGGTTTCCATAACAAAACAACTGGAGACTGCATTCATTTGAAAGTAGCACATTCAGAGAAAACAAGCTGTTAAATGCATTCATGTCCAAGCCTAAGGATTACACTTTGCACCACAGGACCTGTCTGATGAAGAAAACATTGGAATAATTTTAAGAGCCAAAGCAAAGCTTTAACGTGTTTTAACGACTGCACAAACCTTCGCATGAATCCAAACAGCAGACAGCATAACCCATGGATGTGCTCTAAGAGCGCAGCTGAGCACCAGTGATGTACAGGGCGGTCTCTATTACCCAGGGATGATTTTAATTAGCCACTGCACAAAAACTTCTCCAGCTTAAGCGGTTTCAAATCCAAGAACGTTCCCTTCTCATCACACAGAAATGTACACTTACAGTATTTTTATATGAATATTTACCATCAAAGTATAATTAACCCACAAATGCTGTAACATTTTACTTACCAGCGAATCCTCAGAGCGCCTCAACTACCAGTACGCAAGGACACATAGAAATTAGAGTGGGTTTAAAACAATAACAAATTATCTTGGCTTTGATGTCACTTCCTCTGAAAAAGCAGGCTTGTCACCAACTATTTTGTTCATTGTTTACTAAAAGAGGAAACTGGAAGCCCTGGATTTATAGCAAACCGTTAAGAGCAGAAAGCAGGAGAAATGGAAACATGTTTACCTAAGCCTTCGTTTTGCAAGACTTTTGGAGCAGATCCGTTCCATACTGCTTTGAAGGTTTAACAGGGCAGTTATTGCTTGCTTTAAGCACTCTTTATCCTCTTCATCCTCACTTTTTTCTTCCAATTGCTGTGAACATTGAAAGTCAAATACGAGAAGCGTTACAAGCATTCTGGCACGTGCAAGTCCAGCAGGCAGACATAGGAGGAAGAAAGCCAACCGTCTGCGGATTTTGTTACTGAAGTTAATGACACGGCCAGGCGCGTTACTGACGCAGGTAAGAGAGACCACCACCTGCTGAGAGCTTCACCTCAGGCAAAGGAGAGCAGCAGTCACCACTCCGTCAGATACAGATGCACTCAAGCAAGCGTTATTCACCTCAAAACCAGTTTGATTTACCTTACATCTCCAAAAAAAGAACCATTAGAGGCGACAATTCTGAAGAGGAACAAGTGAGGAAGGACATCCCCATACACACCGTTCTACAGCACAGCATCAAATCCGTGGCACGTCTGTACATTTGTAACAGGCATAAACGCTCCTAGACCAGGCAAGCTGGACCAAAAGCTAAGCACGACTCCTTCATCACATTTTTAAACTTCATCTCACTAACAGTCTAATTAATTACCGAGGCTGGGAAGAAACCGTGGAGATTACTTTATCCAAACCCCATCCCAAATACAGAGACAACGCAGGTCAGGTTGCCCAGGGCCATAGTGAGTTTTGAATTGCTCTCAGGATGGAAAGCCCACGACTTTTCTGACCATCTCTTCCTACCTCTGAAACCCCTCATGGCAATTTTCTTTTTCTCTAATAGCTTACCAGGACTTTATTGACTTTTCACAGTGGAACATGGGGAAGCACTATGCAGCCGTGAGAAGTATCTCTCTGTCTTTCTCCACCCCGTTACACAACTGAAGATGGCAGGAAGGTTTCCCCTTCTCCTTTTCTCCAGAACCAGTAAGCCCACTCCCCCAGCTCCCCCTTCATCACGCGGCGCCATTCCTCACATCACCTTGACACGCCCTTCCAGCCAGCTTGATTCAGTACACCAGGATCAACAGGAGGCCCAGCCGAACACAGCTCTGCCAGCGCAGCCTCACCCGTAGCAACCAGGTAAGCACTGCCGCTTCCCTGAAGCTGGTGGCTACACGCTTGCTCGCACAGCAACACAGGCCCTTGCTGCTGTAGGGTGTTCTGCTGGCTGGTGTTCAGCTTGTCAGCCAACAGAACTGGGGGGTTATTTTCTTTGTTAATG
This sequence comes from Buceros rhinoceros silvestris, assembly GCF_000710305.1. Classification (NCBI taxonomy): domain Eukaryota; kingdom Metazoa; phylum Chordata; class Aves; order Bucerotiformes; family Bucerotidae; genus Buceros; species Buceros rhinoceros. The sequence continues at coordinate 56,525 of NW_010396166.1, forward strand.
AAAAAAAAACCAAAGGGAAAAACAGTAACTAGAGGAACGGTAGGGAGAAGCAAATGTTCTTCCTCCATGGAGGGGTTGCTTGGCTGCTCATCAGAAAACACGGGGGCATCAAACCATGGACAGCTTGTAAAACCAGGGAACATTACACATTAAAATGTTTCACATAATAGTTTGTGAAAAATTGCTGACTACAGCTGTAGCTGAGACGTAAAACTGAAATAACTATAACTTAGAAGATTATTGAAGAGACAAGTGTTTCAGGCTGTTACACACAAAGAACTGGCTCCACACAACTGAGGGATTTGTTCTGACAGCAGTGGTAAAAGTGAAGTGACAGGCTGGCGTGGACCAGACTAAGACATCTGTGGAAACAGTGCAGTTGTTCTGCTTGCTTCCAGCGTGAAATATAATTATTGTCCTCCAAAATCCAACCAAATACAACGTATTTTGAAGGGGTTACAGAATAGCACTATTTTTTTCCCTGATCAGATGGATCATTCGGTGCAACAGCTGTCAATACCGGACACTGCTTTATCTGTGTTTTCAGCCATAAGAATGGCCATACGGTTTATTCCAGGAAGCTCTGGTTCATGTAGCATAAACTGCCATGCTCTTGACCTCCTGCGACAGCCACTGCGATGTGGCTCACCACACACCACACGGGCACTCCTTCCCAGTCTCAGGGAGAACACATCACTCCAAGAGGAACAGAGTGCCCTCGTCACGTTCCTCTACTCTCTAGATTTAACACAGAGATGTCATCTTCCCTTTGCTTCGGTTGTGCAGTCATCTAGGGTTAGAGAGGACTTCAGACCAATGAGGCAGGTGTGACATTGCTGGCAGATGTCCTGAAAGAAAGCTCAGAAAAATGCAGAACTACCTCTAAGATTTTGCACCCTTCCTGGATGGCAGTTCAAAGGAGGCTCTTTGCCTCATGCAAAGCCTCTTTGCCAACCTCCATCAGAAGAGTTTCCTGGGTTTCCTCTTGTCTCTGAGTAGCTACCCTTCAACAGTGGACAAGATCTTTCACCCCAGTCTCCTCAAACACAAGCCTTCCTAGATCCTACGATATGCTGCCATTTGCTTGTAAGGATACCGCAGGAGGCAGAGTAGGGAGCAAAAGGCACATAAAACACAGGACAAGAAAAAAATTGGATGAAAATTAGGCTCAACACACAGAATTATTTCCTTACTCTTAGCACCATCTCTACAACCTAACTGCTCTGAACTAACACAGATGCATGGTGCCTAGCATAAGGCAGGACAAAAATTGCCCATATCACAAAAGAAGAAATATTTTGGTGTCTGGGAATCTCTCTAAAGGGACCCTGGCAAATGTAGGCTAATGTGTATAAGGGGAGCACTAAACCAAACAGAAACATAACCCCCTATAATGTAATCAGGAATTTTCTCGATGCAGCACCTTATCAACTCAAGCACCTGGAAAAAAGACTTCTTGTACACTCCCTTCAGAAACAGACTGGTACAGATTAACGTTTATTACTGCCACGTGTTCTGCTCCTGTCTGGAGTTTATAAAATGCTTTTTATAGCAATTTCCTTTCAGCTGTAAACATTTTGGTGTCAATCACAGAAAAGTCCTTGTCCAAAAGCACTGGAGAGAAAAGAACTGTTTAAGACCAACGCTCTCCCTCAGGAGCCACTGGAAGTAACTCCTATTTCCAACTGTAGCTAATGAACTAAATCAAAGTCCAGTGAGCGTGACTACGCTGCAGGTTGGACATTTTAGGAAGTGGTGTCTAGAAGTATGTGTCTGAAGGGTGACACCAACGGCAGGCTGCGAACACTATGCAGATACTTCTCCACACCCAGAGAAGAAGTTTGCAAGTTTACATTTCTACGCATTGCCTAATTACGATGAATTCTGTCAAACCCAGCCTCAGTCAGAACCCAGCTTCAATTACAGCCGTGACTTTCATCCTACACTACCCCCAGACAGTCTGGAGGAGCACGTTATGGAAGGTGAAGTAGCATTACTTTTGGACACGTACAAGATCCTCTGCAAATCCCACCGATTCTTCTCCTGCTGTGTGGTGCCCCCTGCTGAAAGGATGGGGGAGATGCTAAACAAGTGTGACTTTTTTTTGTTGATTGGGGTTTTTTTGGTGGGTTTTGCGGGTTTTTTTTTAAGATAAAGTGTCTTGTGGAGAATTCTGTATCATTACGGGAAAGGAGGTTCAGATTTCTGATTATCAGTAGTATTAGAGTTGTCATGGCTTTTAATAATCTTACAAGAAATTATTGGTTTATAACGATTCACAGTACTCTGGCTGCAGTATCCTGTCCAGTCAAGGAAAACAAACTTGGAAAACAGACCACCAAGGGAAGTTTCTAATAAAAGAAGTACTCTACATTCTAGGCCACAAGCACTGAAGAGGTATCAAGAAGTGGAAGACAAGGTATTTTGTTCTAACTGTGCACAACGCAAGGATTAAATACTTAAACCCAGGAAATTCAGACATACTACAAGAAATCCTGCTAGTGCAGTGCAAAACTACCCTGTGGTAGTCCTTCTCTCAGGCTGTTAGGGGAGCATCTATCTAGAAAGCCAATGACAGAAAACACATTTATACGAATGACAAGAATATGCAGATTCAACAATACTAGCAGGTGTCACAATGGATATAAAATCTTGTTCTCCGGGGCGTACATCACAATCTAGACTTCTGTCTTCCTGGAAGATTATTCCAAATCTAACCACTGAAATGGTCTGTGAACTGCAGGATCCCCAGCTCATCTGGGAGGAGATCACCTTCCATGTGCAGAAGATACAACAGTATATGAGAGGCAGGAAAATCACAATTTAATTTGCTTAACTTAAGCTTAACTCAAGTTAAGTGCTGACAGCACTTAACTGCCCCTCAAAATGCTGCTCGGAGTTTAGTGCACAGGTGGTCCCACATTACAAGTGGAAGTTGCACTAAACAGCATTCGGAACAATCTCGAATTAGTGCTGCGGCAGAGCAACCTCTTTGAAACCCACTCTGTAATTTCTTGAGACATCCCAAAGCCCACAGCAAGGCAGCAACACACCTGCAGGGCTGGCAAAGGGAGCCTGATCTGCAGTGCCCCATCTGCTACCTGGTCCGTGGAGAAACACTACTGAAGTAAGCAATGTTCACACAGACCTGAAGTGCACCAACCCCAGATACTACAGCCTCTGTTCTAACGCCTCACCATTTCCTTCAACATGTTCCTGAGGATGGGGGACCTACCAAAGGGCAATCCTGGAACAAGCTATTTTATGATCAAGAATAAGAATGTGCAGGGTTTCTCCCCTGGACAATGCAGGCAGGCAGGTCTGCTGGCAATTGCCCCAAAACCATCCTGGAAGGTGGCTCCAGCGCATCAAGCTGCCAGAGAGCTCTTTCTGGATGTCTGCAGTTCCTTCAAAGAATAAAAAACTACTCTAAAGGCAGCAGTATGCTGGGGAAAATGGGGAAAAAGTGCTCTCATATCCAGAAAATTTAAATTTTAGAACATATCAGGAAATCATCTGGAACAGCAAATGGGGACAAGCGCAGGGAACACCACTCACTTCTGCAAAGTGCAAGCCATCTACAAGGCACTTCGCACGTAAAGCTTAAAGGAAACTCCGCGTACCACACTCCTGGACATACACACACCGCTTGAATGCGCTGAGGTGTCAAAAGTCATTTTGTTTCCATATAAACTCAATCACCAACACAGTGCAGTACAAATACGCGCACATTTATGTAACTGTTTATTTAGACATACAGTACAGCAGGAGTGTTCTCTGCATTAGGAGTGGAACAGGGTTTACTTTATTACTGAAGGAACGGTAAAAACTTTTTCTCCACTAAAAGTTTGACTAAGGCTTCTCAGCTTAATTCTAGAAAGTTACCTTAAATCACATCTCCTTACATAAACGTGTCAGATATCGAACCTCAGATAACTAGTTACAAAAAGCATCCGGCATTCTCTTGGAAGTGTATTTTAAAACAGATAGAAGCTAAAAAGGCCTTGTCTTTTATTCCACATTAAGCTGTAACTCAAATAAGATGTAAGGTACAGTCAACCCATTGGGAAGCGTATTCTACAGGCAAGGCACCAAAACAGAGCAAAATAAGAAGCATTTCACTTTGAGTACAAGCCTCCCAGTTCTTTCACAGCTTGATTATGTGACTTAAAACAGATCTCAAAGGTACGTGGAAAATTTAAGTACATCAAACTTCACCTGAGCCCAAAAAAGTGAAAACATTTGGATTAAAGAAACACATGAATTTAAGGAATTTCTACTTTGATTGCTGATGTAAATGCTCTTATATATGGGGAGAAAGGACTGGTATTAAACTAATCCTGTTTCAGAAATAAATTACAGTACCCTGAAGTGCCATTTTTCCAGTCAGGATGGACACTGAGGAGACATCAGGAAGGACTATTCAGAATATCCACCACACAGAAGTCTTTCCAGTTGATGTTTCAGCAATTCAACAGTTCAGTTTTCCATAACTGGCCGTGTGCCACCAGCACTCCCCTGACTGGACACAGCCTGTCAGGAGACCCTATCTCAGACTAGGTGTGCTCAGCTGCTGCTGCAGCCTGCTGGGTATTTCAGTCAGTGTCTGCTCCGCAGGGTAGACTGTAGCTCTGTGTCAGTTTCTGCGACTGTAAGGGGTTCATGTATGTGAGTGATTCTCACTAAGCTTACACAGTCACTGTTTCCTTCACTGAGGAACAGATACAAAAACAAAGCCTTGTTCTCCAGTGAGTTCTCACAAAACCATCTCCTAAACATTCAGACTTTTTGAAGGCTACTAGCTGCCACATATGCATTTTAGATGCCCAGATTGCTTTACTAGGGAAATGGCTACTTTGTTTACAGAAGGCCTTATCTTTTCAGAGCACGGAAACTCCATTTGCTCTGCATTCTTCAAAAACTGGGCTTGTTTTGGGTTCAGTTTTTTTTTTTTTGCATATGCTGATGTCTCTTCCACAGCAGATTCATTACCTTTCTGCAACAAACGCACAAGTTCACACAGATCCTTCCAGAGCCTTCATGCTCTGAAATTCTCTTCTTTCTTACTGTCACTTTGGTTTGTCTCATCGTTATTAGCAGACCTGCAGGATACATTAGAAATTTTAAATTCATAATTAGGTTGATAACATTTAGTTTGATCAGTATTTGAAATAGCACAAAATATTTACCTATGTGCTTCCACACTTGTAATTGAGGTCTTCCATTTTCTTCCCCCAAATTTTCCATCATAGTAAAGACAATTCAATTTGAAAACATCTTCCCTTTCTCTTTTGTAATTCCAAAGCGGATTAAAATCCACTTGCACTGCTTCGGCAATTCAAGTCTGATCTTTGCCAGCCAAGCTGGCAAGGCTGTCAGCTGAACTGGACGGCACCTCTATGTTTGAACAGAAACAAATTTTTGAATGCTAAGTAAGATGAATTCACAATTTCAGAGATCATTCTGGGAAGCAACAGTAGAACCCTGTTGATTTTAAGAGGAACCTTGCTGATAAAAGAAAAAAACAGCTGGGGAAATGTGGGATGACAAGCAGAATCCCACCTGTAGACTTGGTCTACAGAAACCATGAAGGAAACTTGTTTTGCTTGTGTCTTATTTCCTATGACTTTCTATCAGTTCCCACGGAAGATACCAAAGCATCGACAGAAAACACAGACCTCCACTGCTGTAAGAGCAAATGGAGAAAGCATGCTGGTAGTGGGACTAAATCCACAGCTTCACAGCCAGAAACATTTCCACTGAAGAAATGAAGTCTATGAAACTCTCAACCATAGCACTACCTGTCTCAGAGGATCTCCCTGTTGTACAGGAGGTGACAGGAACAGAGCAAGGAGAAGAGGACAGGGAAACACAGGACTGCTATTAAAAGGCTATACAGCAAAGGAGGTGTATCAGGGACTGCACCATGACTGCCACAGTCACAAAAACTAACGCCATCCTATAGCTGTTAAAAACCTCAGCTATGATAAGCTTCTTAACATTTGATCCTCGAGGGATTGTGTAAAAACTCATTTAGAGACGGGGGAAAAAGAGGAACAAAACTTGTCCAAGTTCCTGTAACACTGATCTATTTTCATGAAAGCTTGCCCTTGGGTGTTCAGCAAAACATTCAGCCACACCTAAGCTCAAGAGCTACCTACCATTATTAGCAACAGCCACTGAACACCGGGAGCAGATACCAGCCCCACAGAACAGTCTGCCTCAGTGCAGCTCCCCTAATGCCCACAGTACTGGGGAGAAATTGCGCTGCAGATATTCCTAGAAAATGGGTCAGAAAACAGGACTCTAGACCCGTACAGCGAAACACCTAAGTCAAGTCAAAAGCTGGAGTTCATCTGATGCTTCTTCTGCTTCCCAAAGGAGGGCACCACCTAGATATGAACAGGCTGGCCCTGTGCCACCCTGCTCCGAGAGATCAAAGTGCACCGTTTGTTGGCCCAGCAGCAGACTGACAGTAAAGCTCAAGTGTCGCTGAGCACTGTAAGCAAAGTGGAAGAAGGTTTTTTTGTTGATTTGTTTTGTTCGTTTTTTTTTTTTAAAACTTTTGTTATATTTGATCCAGCTTTTGCAGAAAAGTATTCGTAGCTGGATAATTGAAGAATATTCTCCAAGCTTATTACTCCTCATTGGGAAATTCCCTGGAAAGAGACACCTGCTTCTCAAAAGCCTATGTAATCAGAAAAAAAGCTCTACAAGAGCACACACACCCAGCTCCAGAACAGATGGTGTCGCTGACAAATGAAGGGATACACCTGTGTGTGTATGTACCTCTAATACAAATCTGGAGGAAATCCATCAGCGAGTACCACAGCTAGGAAAACAAAACAAAACACATTCTGAATAGCTTTTTCAGTTCAAGAGTTACCTCAGATGGACCACTCACTTCGATCAACAACCACTGAGTTCGTGGAAAAAGTGCACACACCCGTGTGATAAAATTTTATTTTCCCCTTATCGTCTTCCCTTTGGCTGCCAAACACAACTGACTTAGAGCACAAGATCAGTGGCATTTGAAAGAGAAAACCGAGAATGTTGTCAGTGAAATCATGCAAGCAAGAAAGAAATACAGAAGTTCGTTTACGTGGCTGTATCACCTCCGACCTCTGCCGTAAGGCACAACTTCCATACCTTTACACTGTGGCAGCTGTAATATAAGCCTTCACAGATTAACCATATGAAGAAGCTGCTTAATTTTTTCCCCCAACTGCCACATTCTAGGAAACATCTTTGACTTGAGACTAATCTTTCCAAATTCTCCCAAGAAATACTCAAATACACTTTGCAGTCCTTATCACACACTAGCAACTGCTTGGTCAAGATACAGCTCTCCAGCAGACAGGCCTTCATCTGCCACAGAGACAAAATCGCCCATTATCCCCAGCAGGTGTAAAAAAGAAAAGTCATCCTCATCTGCACTTGCGTATACACTAAAGCACGTAAAACACTAACACTTCTGCTTTTGTTTCAAAATAGTGTCATACACAGGTTACTGTGTTTGGAAAGAAGCACAGCAGACAGTGAGTTCAGAAAATAAAATCCTTTGCTGATGCCAAGTAAATATTTCTTAAAAGAATTCACAGCTAGTCTGAATCTGCAGTGTTCTGTTTTTAGTACTAACTGAAGAAGACACTAAGAATCGAGTAAAGCAAGAGAAGCTGTTAATGACAGTGTCTGTACTAAATACGTGCAACACAGACAGCGCCTTGAAACAGGGATTGCTAACTGCAGATACCATAAAAAACCTTGCAGACTACCAAAGTTCAACCAGTTCAGACTCGGCGATTCTCCACCCTGGGCTGGGTTACACCAGTTACAAATGGGATCACAAACCAACCTCATTACATTTGTTACACTCTGCATCACAAGCCTGGTGGAAACAAGGCTGAGAACTAAAGTGAAGTCAAAGCCCAAAATAGTTTGGGATGTGCTGCCCAACACAACACCCAGCAAGAGACTCACAGGATCACTCTGAAGAGTCTCTAGTGCTGCACAACTAACCTATGCCTTCTCCAGCAACATTCTCCAGCGAATTTGACACCAGCGGTCTGGGAAGAGGGTGGTTCTTATCTTGGAAGACCTTGTCAAACCAGAATAATTCTTTTCAGTTACATTAGAATAGAGAAAAAGGAAGCCAAAAAAAAAGTTTAATTGAGAAGTATTTCTACTTGAGCTGAACTGCCAATCAGTAAAGACTGGCAAGTTATTTATCAGCTACAAACAGGGTTTGAAAAAATAAATACAACATGCCAGAGGTCATTGTCAACTGAAAGCATCCCGAGAATTTAAGATCGTTATCGGTAGAATTCCAACTAAAAAAATATTTGCAAAGAGACAAGAAGTTTCCGTTCATAACTCACAGGAGCCAAGTCTACACTTGGTTTAAAAAAATTCTACCTAGGACTCCTGTTTTCCAGAACATATTATTTTCTCTAAACAAAGTTTATCTATGCTTTGAGCCACTCCTACTTAGAAAAAAAGGAACTTTAGAGCAACCTTTTCTTTACCCAAAGAAAGGAAAGAGTATCACACTTGCACACCAATTCTTAGCGTTTGAAACAATGCCCAATTCCATTGTAGTCTTGTAAATTTCTTTCTCCAATTACTCAAGGTCTTTTGTACCACCCTACCTTAAAAGTCCACATTTTTGTTCACAGAACTCCATGATTCCATAATTTACAAAAAACATTCACATTATCTGCAAATTTCAGAAAAGCACAGTCTCATACGAAGCTGCTGTTGTCTTACATAGTTTCTTACAGAAAAGCTGGGGAACGTTCAGGTTGGGTGAAGGAAAACCCAGCCCTTTGTCATATGCCAATTTCCCAAAGTTACAGCAAGGAGCTTCAGCTAAAAATAGGTAACATCTCTGTGCATTCCTGGTGCCCTGCCAAACCTCAGGAGGCTTTAGTTTCTCGACAGGATAACCATCAGTGGAGAGAAACATACTTGTTTTGTAGTCTGCATAGTTGGAAGGTAACTTCAAGATGTGTTTTAAATAGTTAACTTCAAAGTATGCAAGATCACACAACCTAGTTCAAAGAAAAACCCTTTATCCTTTAGTACAGCTACATTCAAGAGAAGTAAAATGATTTTCCATCACTGCCAATTACATGTATCGCATCTGACAGGCCACAGCAACAAGTGTCTCACTAAAATGTGAGATGAGCAGTACAGCAGGAAGAAAACCTGGACGTTATCACACACAGCACAAAATCCGACGCTTTGTCTCTTTACACCCAGAGATGCATTTTCATAGCACTTTTAACTCGATTCCTCATAGGTAGGCCTGCACCATGAAATCAGATCTGTACAAAAGAATTCAACACAACCTTGCATCAGTGAAATTGTCAGGATTAGATGGCTAAATAATTCCACCAACACTCTTCTGCAACAAATACCCTGCCCTCCGGCCATTTTTAAGTATAACAAGCTGGAATCTGTTTGAAGACTCCAGATGTAAGAAATAAAATGTTCTTGCCAGCAGAGACTACTTGAGGGAGCAATCCATATGCCACGTGCACATGTATGTACTCATTAACGGATGCAGCCACTGCCATGAGACAATCTCTCTCTCTTCACGTGCTCCTGTTAACTATGCACACTACAGCGACGAGCGTCTCGCCAAAATGTCAGATAAGTAACCTGGCAGGTTATCACATACAGAACAAAATCCAACCCAACAATATCAGATTCATGCAGGGTGGAGGGGGGTCTGTGAAGAGCATGAATGAGAAAAGACAAGAATTTTACTTAAAGCCCAGGTCAGGAGTTGCAAAAGGATTCCAAACCTTCTGAAGATGGGCTTAACATCGACTCCAGTTTTCCCTGGAAAAGGTGAACAGGAGCTACTCCCTATTTTCCCCGAGTACACATGCCCTCTTTCCCCCACTACAATTACCAATGGCAAGAAGCAACACAAGACGTCTGTGTGTCAGACACCACAAACCCCTCGTGCTTTGTCTCGTACATCAGACAACACCACGTTCCCGAGCAGTACACACAGCTACCAGGTGCTCCGCTTTGAAACTACGTGCTAAAAGCTTGAGCAGAGAAACCTTGGACTGTGCAGTCTTTATCACAAAAAATGCAGGCAAGCTGTATCACACCTCCCTTCCAATGGACTATCCTTAAAATAAATGCTTAGTGTGTTAAAGACGCCTGAAAAGTCAGACCAAACCCACGAGACAGAGATCAAACATACATTTAAAAATTCAAACCCAAGAATGTTATACAAGATCAGCTATGTGCCAAAGCCGTGTGTGTAGAATCCAAATCCATAAAAATGGTGTTAAAATTCTGGACACTCGGACTCAAAGATGACCTAACTACTGGGTTACCCCAAATAAACCAAACATTAAAGGAAAACACAGCCAGATTTCTTCACGGGTGGAGGTATCTTTACTTCGGATCCAAATTTCCAAGTAAGATGCAGTGTTCCAAACTGAGTTATGAGATCCATTAAGTCCAAATGAAGATTCTACTTGAAAGTTTCCCTCAAAATGCTCTAACACTCCTTAAAGTTTATTATTCAATGCTGATAAACGCCCCAGAAGACCATTCTGTAGCTATTTTCTTTACACGTGCATGTCTTGGAGTCTTTGCTATTCCCCTGCTGATAGGAGGTCTCATTACAAAAAGCCCAACAAGTACATATATCACTCAAGCATTCCCTTCGAAAAAAAGTTATCACCTTCAAAACCACCGTGGGATGTGCACTGCAAGAACACACTGACCCTTTTAAGCAAATGGAATTGGATTTCCTGACAGGAAATCTTATGGTGATTTCCAATGTCCGTGAAAGTTTCCATTAAATGACAAGTTGATATTCAGGAAGTTACAGCACACACCAGAGCATACAACCTGCTGTTCTCCCATCACAGCAGTTTTATTATTCAGTTTTACACTTAACTGAGTGCACAAAGCTCTGGTACCCAACACCGCAAATTACGGAAAAAACGTCAGATCAACACAGTGTTCTTACTTTTAGCAGTTCAAAATAATGAAGACAGTGGTAAACAGGAGCGAGGAGCAGCCGGGGTAGGACATACTGAACAGCTTCTTTAAAGCCTTCACCTATTGACTAGAAAGAAAATAAGTTTCAGCCTTAAAGCAACAACAGTATTGAAGCCACAATATAACGTAATTCAAACAGTAGAATCAATAGCAAGGCTCACCGGAAAGAGAGTTACCTGTAAATAAAACGCTGCTCCTGGCTTTGATAACTGACTTAGAAAATGATCGTGAAAACCAGGTCGCAAAATATCTTGTGCATAGGATTCATAGGGATCAAATGCTAGTTCCTAGGAAGGAATACAGAATAATTTTACAAAACTGATTTTCTACTTCAGCTTTAAACTTCAAGGAAATGCACACACGACACTGCACGCTTTTCCCAAAACACCTTTAGAGAAGAATTGATACTTCCACGTGCACAGACTCGGGAGTAATTCTGTGTGAAAGACACCTCTGGAGGTCAGCTGGTTCAATCCTCTGTTCAAAGCAGGGCCCACCTCGAGGCCAAAGCCAGACTGAATGCCAAAGCCAGCTGAGGTTGCTCAAAGGCTCGGCCAGCTGAGTTCCAAGTACCTCCAAGAAGAGAGGCACCAAGACCTCTCTGGGCAGCCTATGCTGATGTTCCATTGTTCTCACTGCAGATTTCCCCCCGCCCCAGTATCTAAGCACGATTTACCCTTTACTCTTCGCATGCTCTCTCACCTCACCATTCTCTACTGTGAACCCCAAATAAAAGCCTGTCCCAGTCTTTTCTACTCCTTCGCCTCAGGTAACTGAAGACAGCAAGAAGATCTCCTTCCTTCAGCTTCTAAGACTGAATAAATCCAGCACTCCTTACACTCACTGTACATGGTGGGCCTCAGCTCCTGTATCATCATGACGACTTTCATGTAAAAGCACATCCTCCATTAGGACAACCAAAACCAGACGCAGTATGCCAGATGTGGTCTCACAGAAAGGATCCCACAACCTGCCAGCTACACTTTTCTGAGTGTTACCCCGGTAAGCAGTCGGCCTTCACTGCTGATTCCTGAGGCTCTTCAATCCTTGCTGAGCAGTACTTCTTTCTCCTCAGCCAGGCACCTGGACCATTACAGAGGGTTGTTTGGTCCCAGGTGCAGAACTTCATCTTTGCCTTTACTCCACAAGCTTCCTGGAGGTCCATTTCTCTAGCCCGTCAAGTCCCTGAAGAAGTAGCCCTGTCCTCCCATGTGTCCCCCCAAAATTCGGCATCACCTACCAACTTAAGGAGGCAGACCTTCTCAAACAACACTAACCCAGACATTAAACAGTGTCAGCCCCGGTATCAAGCCCTGGGTATCTATCAAGCCTCCTGGCCTTATCTTCCCCCTCGTACAGTCCTTCCCGAGTGCCCTGTATTTGTTCCTACAGCCCTCCATCTCATGTGACTCTTCCTGCCATGTCACTAATCTCAGCCACATGACAGCTCTGCAACCGTGCACATTCTCAGATCCTTCTATCTGTGCATGAGCACACACATCCTGGAGAAACAGACACTTCAGATGAGCCTTTGGTCATCCCACCATCTCAGGAGGAAGGTGCAGGAGCCTTTGTTGTCATGCTTTCTGTTAGGCAGGTCCCCTTTTCCTCTCAGTTCCTGAATCTGGAAGCTTTGGTCTTCATCCGCCAACAAGCCTAGTTCAAAAGGTTCCCCACCAGCTTAGCAAGCCTACTGGTAAAGAAGCCCTTGTTCCACTTTGTCCTTCCATGTCAATCCTGACCTACAGCTGATTTTCAGGATACCACCATTTCTGTCAATGTCTAGCCACAGGTGTGTTGCTCTATTTGCCCCCTCACTGCCCCATCCTCTCTAGAGCACTATAAAAACTGAAAAATGGGCAGCCTATTCATCATGGTGGGGCTGGAAGAAGAGACCCCATCCTAAACAAAGGCAGCTGGAACAAAGATGCACTTACTATTTAAGTGCAAGTCATAAAAATACATATGAATAGCAAAAAAAACCCCAAACAAACAAGTTTTTCTTACCTCTGCCATGTCTTCAAAACAGCTGCCTACTAGTGGATGAGGACTACCTTCATCTGTCATTTCAACAGTGTCTTCTATATGACCCAACAACTTCACACTAAGTTCATGAATGTCTGATATACGACTAAATATATTTTCCACATCCTGCAAAAAGCAACAGAACCAGACAAAAATCAGAGAATTGGACACAATTTCTAAGGGAAAGAATGTCATAAGCAAAGCTTCTCTTATACGGAAGTCAAGCACTTCCTTAAATCGAACAAGTTATTTTATTTTATTAATGTTTTCTGTATAATTTACGTAAGATCATAGAATTTATTTTTAAAATAATGACTAGATATACATATATGGAAATTCACAATGATTCAAACATGGCAAAGAACAACAGAGAAAAATCTTAAATGACAGGCCTGCAAGTGAATAGAGTAAATTGGGTGGTCCCTTCCACAGTTCCACAAAACCCGTGTGCATCCCAACAAATGCCTCTTCGCTATTTCCACTGCAGAAATGGAGACAAGTGCTTCCTCTACTATGGGTATGTTAAATTGGACAACCATTAAGTTCTGGAAGCATTCAACTAGATTTATGGATATTACAGTAAGGGGGTTTTTTGTTTGCTGTTCATACAGTACTTACATGAGATGAAAACAGTTTGGAGTTGGAGGCATACGGCTCTCTAAAAACTCTGATAATTAGATTCAGTTCCCTTATATATTGTCGAACCTCTGCCATAAATGACTTCACTAGATCATAATAGGTTTGCTCCCCTGAGGTGGAGGGTTCCTCATCAGATAAAGTTAGTGCACTTAAATCTTCTACATCTTGATGGAACATATCCATTAATACCTAAGGAGCAAAGAGGGGGCAATCCACCAAGTGAGAACAACTTCTTTTCAAGATCTACCAGTAAGTTACCAGTAAAACAAATCTATTATTCCCATGAAATCAGACTGATCAGCAGTAAGATTTATGTATTACCATTCTGCCAGCAGTTGAGCGTTACAAAAGCAATATTCATTGTTATGAATTTGCAAGTCATTATTTCCAGCAGCAATTTCTGAAGAACTCACAGTCATTTAGAGGAACCCAGGTGCCTCTCTTAAGAATGTGGTCTTAAAATCAATTAAACTTTTAAGAGGTCTGTGAAGGATACAGACACATTTAGCTGTATTCTATTATTTTGAGCTTCCTGTCAGGAAAGCCAAGCCAGCAAGGCAAGGTGGACTAGGTGATCTCCAGAGGCCCCCTCCATCCCCTGCCAGTCTGTGACCCTGCGTGAGTTAGCCATGCATAATCCAGGTTTCTGAAGGAACAGTTATTACCTGAAGTCAAAAAGTGTGTGTATTTTGGCTTTACAGCTTTAGCAGGAAGTCACCCGGGACTGCGGTCAGAACCCTGTAATCTATTTGTGATGAACACTGGCCTGCCCACACACTGTGCATGGCTAGTGTCTGTCCTGAACGCCCTAGTTCTTGTTAAAACAAACCCTTGAGGAAGGGCACCTCTTAAGAAAAGGTCAGAGTCACACTGCAGAACCACACAGACAGAAAGACCTCTAAAATCTTTGACTACCAGAGGTCCAATTCATACTCAAGTGAGGCTTACTAACACAAACAATTGGTAATTCGAACTTCTCAAAAGCAGTGCATCACTGAACGCTTCTTCCAAACAACCTGAGCCAGGATTCCTTAACGTGACTTAGCAAGTGTCAAACAGGAATCACATTCTGGGTTATTTCCATGATAGACGAGGAGCATCTTAAAGGTGAATGAAATAAGTTGACTGCGAACTAGTAAAAGGCATCCTCTTGTGATGGATCTTTAGCAGAAAGCAAAACTTCAAGAGGTTCCACAGCCTACAGCGATGTAGCAAATCTTAACAACGAGCCAGCGTAAGACATCATTCAACACAGAAAACAACCTTGCCCTGGGATAGACAGGTGGGACAGTACTTATAAATGAACCTGCTGCCCAGAGACACACCCTGTCCAGGAAGTCATCAAGTATATCAAACACCATACAGGAACTTCGAAATGAAGGAGAACGCAAGGGCTGTTTGCCAGCCTCCCTTCCAAACCGATGCAGCTGAAGCCATGGCAACCCACGCCTGTCACCCGTGCCGAGGCGGCTGACACGACTGCTGTCCGTCACTGCCAAGACTGAAGGATCGCAGCTGTAAATACTCCTCGGAGAGCCACAGGAGGGAAGACTAACGCATTAAACATGAACTAGAGGTTTTTAAATGGCAGAAAGCAGAATGAAAAAGTGTTTCTCAAAATAATTATGTAACTGGAAATCAAGAATTAAACTGCTGAACGGGCCACAACAAACAATGACATTTACCCTGTATTTCCAGTAAAGGCCTTTTTTCTTTAAAGCATGTTGCAGACACTTCTCCAGAAGACATGGCAGTTAACCAAGCTGTTGACTACCGACCTTAGAAACACCAACTACTCTGCAAGAGAATACTTGGAGATCTTTAAGTTCGAGAGATGATCTGTTAGGTTCATCAGTCTTGAATACTGGAAGAAATACACATACCTAGAGCAGTCATTCTTCACCCAGATCTCGTCATAACGCTCCTCAAAAATATACAGGTCTAGTGAGAAGGGAAATGGGCACACAACAGGTTCTGTCTCCTAATGAGTCAAAGGTCCCTGCTACACACTCTGGTCTTAAGCTTCTCTGAAAGCAGAACAATGGACATTTTACATGAAGACTGACTTCTGCAGCTCTAAGAACAGAACGTGATTCATCTTGCAAAGCCAGTGAACGCACATGGAACTCATGAGAGAATCCTACGCCTGAGGAAAGGGACATTATAGGGTCACTGCTGTATGAAATGACAAGGAATAATGCAGGTATTCATGGAGGCCCCAACATTTGTAACTTCACAGAGGCAGTTCTAGCACATACTTAGCTAGAAGATTCCAGGCGTATCCACACAGTGCATATCTCATTACTATGAAATCCACAGAAACAAATTAAAGTAACTATACCTTACACACTGAATTTAGAGCAATCAAAAGCACAAGCAGATAGTAGAAGAAAAACAGCTTGTATTTTACTGGAGTTTGGGTTTTTCTGACAAGGTAAAACCTTCCAGATGGATGGATGGCACAAAAGCAAGTGTGCAAGTGCTTGAGAATAAAATAGCACACCACGCCAAGAAACTGTTCTGGTGTTTGTGCCAAAAAATAAAACCAAGTGAAACGCATATTATGGGTACGGACATAACATACAATGAAGTGTCTTGATGCAACTGGAGAGAAAACACCTTGGGAGCACCTTTCAAAGGCTTGTTCTGCTGAGGCAGTAAACCATCACACCCGCTTTAGAGTCTGAAGTCTCTTCCGTGTACATATTGAAGAGTTCCCCTCCAATGTAATGTAGGGGAAGTTCCTGCGTCAACTTTGTCACAGCTCTTCTGCTCACCACCTTTCCTAGGATAGAAAGAGGCAGGCAGCAACGGCAATTGCTCCTGTTACTGTTCTAGGACAAATATTGAAACACACACCTTCAACCTTCAAACCCTGCCTTGATGACCTGGGCAGATATGCTCAAAATCAAGACTGACCAAGACTAGTGTCATGAGAAGTACTTGACTCTTCCAAGACTTCTCAAGATACCTTGAGTAAGGAAAGATGAAGGAAGTAGGATGAAAAAACCAAAAGCAAG
>NW_010396166.1:73341-80340 GCF_000710305.1 Buceros rhinoceros silvestris
AAAAAGGCATTCACTGAAACACAGAGTCTATCCCAACCAAAGATGCACCGACCAAGACAAAATTCTCAAAAGAGGTGGTAAGTCTGAAAATCCCTCACCTTCAGTGAGATTAAAGATGCTTAAGTCCCATCCCTTAACAAATTGACTTCAAGATTTGTTTTTTAAACACGAGGAAACCTTGAGTTGCTGATGAGAGGGCCACAGAAGCTAGAGTGCAAAGGCACCTGAAGACAGACAGGGGACCTGGCACTGCTGGAGAGAGAGAGGACCTGAATGAACCCAAATGAACCTTCTGAAGTTACCAGAACAACCACCTGCAGATAAA
Organism: Buceros rhinoceros silvestris; assembly: GCF_000710305.1. NCBI lineage: Eukaryota > Metazoa > Chordata > Aves > Bucerotiformes > Bucerotidae > Buceros > Buceros rhinoceros. The sequence continues at coordinate 73,667 of NW_010396166.1, forward strand.
AACACGGACTGCTAAGGAGGATTAGTCGGAGGTGCTAAAGCAGCTGGTTTCTCATTTACAATGCCAGACCATCGAAACACTGCTTTCTACATGTAGTGTAGTCTTACTTACTTTGGGAGGACACCCAAGCTTAATTTCAGTCTTCTTTTTACAAGCTATGAGATAAATCCACTATTACAGCTTAGAAATGTTTCATTTTTAAGTTAGTGCTGCTTCACAAAGACTTTTAAAGCATTCATGCATTGCTGAGATTAGGCAAGTCATATCAAAAGGAAGAGAGACTTAACTAGTAATGAGCACAAGCTCTGCAAGCTCGATCAGGTTTTTGGTGGCTTCGCTCTGTTACTGGAACCATTTTTTATGGCAGTAGTTTCTTCTTTCAAATGTACTCAATAAGGAATAGGCACTGCTCTCTCCAAACCTAACAAAAACTTGCTGTTCACGGGAGAAACGAGAGTCAGGCTTACCTTATCAGCACACATTGCCACCTTAATATCTTGTTTTGTAATCTCATAATGTCTTATGTTCCTCACATAATTCCCGACCAATTTTAAGATGTCTGCAGAAATGTATTCTAATACTGCCACTATGTAAACAGACACTTGGTGGTCAATTTTGTAGCCTAGAACTTCCTGAAAGAGAAACAAAAAAACCCCTTTTAGTCACTGAAACACACACCACAGGTTACAACTAAACCCAGGAAGTTGAAGACCCAACTCAGGGAACACCCACCACATGGCCACAGTCTGTTTGAGCAGCAGAAACACAGCAGACTGCAGGCCTACAGAAGACACAGTGCCACTGGAGATGCTGCTCTGTTAACTGCGGAAATGGCAACAGCCAACAACTGTCCCAAAAACCTCACTTAAATGTTTAGGGCTATTTCCAGAAGTTTCTTGAGCTTTTTCTAGGTCATGCAAAATGAGACAAGAACAACCAAATTCATAGCAAATGAGCTCTTGGCTTTGTTTGCCCCACAGAGAATTAACTAATTTTTAAGTGAGAGATAAATATGTGCAATTAACTAAACTGAACAGTTAAAACAAAGCTCTGTAACACATACAGATACTCTGAATCCTTTTTGTTTCCACGTCAGGCAGCATTCAGACATTACATGAAACCAAGGTGTCAACTTCTGATGGCTTCTGAAAGCAAAATGATGTCTCTGCTTACCTTTAGTAAGGGATGGATTTTTTCTACTGGGAGAGATAAGGGATTTCTTCGTTTCCTCTTCTCAATAGCAGACTGGGCATCAGCTATTGCCCATTTATCAATAGGGTGGGGAAAACTCTTTTGAACTCGATCCTTAGAAAAAACAGAACTGAAGGGTAAATGCACAATCTGAATGACGTTAGCAATATCACTACATTATCAATACTACACTACACCGCAGTTTGTTCCTCCATACTCGTCACTGGTGAGGCCACACCTCAAATTCTGGGTTTGGTTTGGGTCCCTAACTCCACAAAGGACATTGAGGGGCTGGAGCATGTCCAGAGGAGGGCAACAGAGCTGGGGAAGAGCCTAGAGACCAAGACCTTTGAGGAGTGGCTGAGGGATGTGGTGGGGGTTCAGCCTGGAGAAGAGGAGGCTCAGGGGAGACTTCTTCACTCTCAACAACTCCCTGACAGGAGGCTGGAGTGAGGTGGGGGTCAATCTCTTCTCCCAAGCAATAAGTGACAGGAATGTCCTCAAGCTGTGCCAGGGGAGTTTTAGGCTGAGCTGGGGAAGAGCCTAGAGACCAAGACCTTTGAGGAGTGGCTGAGGGATGTGGTGGGGGTTCAGCCTGGAGAAGAGGAGGCTCAGGGGAGACTTCTTCACTCTCAACAACTCCCTGACAGGAGGCTGGAGTGAGGTGGGGGTCAATCTCTTCTCCCAAGCAATAAGTGACAGGAATGTCCTCAAGCTGTGCCAGGGGAGTTTTAGGCTGGGTATCAGGAACAACCTCTTTACACAGAGGGTTGTCCAGGCGTGTCCCAGGCTGCCCAGGGCAGTGGTGGAGTCCCCATCCCTGGAGGGGTTTAAGAGATGTGCTGAAGTGGGGGTGGGGGACGTGAGGGGCAGTGGTTAGGGATTCTGGCAGTGCTGGGGGAACAGTTGGACCAAATGATCTCAAAGGCCTCTTCCAATCAAAACGATTCTGTGATCAAAGCACTTTCCATTAATTAACAAAGGAATGTTTGCTAATGCTATTATTTCAAGTAGAAAAGCCTGTACAACAGGAATACATTTTATCATTTTGATACCTGCTGCTCACTACACAAGGCTGTATCACAATATCATTTTCAGAGAATAATCTAGTGCTCAAGATTCGAGAAATGACAGAAGTAAGCTGCCACTGCAGGCACAATTTGCTTCCCTTGTGCACATACCAGATAATTCAGCATTTAAATACACGACTACATTTTGCTCTGGCACTTCGTTCCCTGTACAGGATGCTCACTGAATGAGGTGAGTTTTCTGCTTGGTCTTTACTGATCAGCACATGGTCCAGACTGTAGCCATGCAAACTGCTCTGACGACGGCAGTAACCGTAACAGGAAAAGGGCACGGTGGACCATATATGCTCCAGTTTGTTTACTCCTGCCAGCCGTCAGGGTGCCTGAGGACACCTATGCTCTCCCATGCATTGAACAACTCTCCTGGTGGAACTCACACACAAGTCTCTGGGAGTTCAAAAGCTTCACCATTTCTGGTAGCCCTGGTATTCAGAGATGCCAAAATTTCATTTTCTCAGATAATTTCTCTTGGTTTCTTTCATATTACAGCTCCCACTGACTGTTTCAGCTGCAATTACGTGCTCAATTACGTAAATATGACACCCCCCCATCGAGCAACTATGAAAAGAAGATGAAAGTTAATGACCACTTACGAAGAGTTGGTACAGGACAAAGCACACAAACAAAAACTTTCTGACAAAAAACTGGGACAGAATACAATTCTACAGAGGTGGCACTCAACTTTCCAAAGTTCCCCTCATCATAACCTTTCCGCAAAAGGAAAGCAGAGGTCCTACCAAAAGTCTCATTCACTATCTCACTCCAATTCCCTGTCCTAACATAACCCAGCCTGAGTGAACAATGAAGGTGTTAATACAATAAGTACGTAGGACCAGATAATCACAGACAGCATCACTACGTATAAACACAAAGGGGGTACACTGAGGTGGCTCGATGATCTCTTCATTCCCGCATTTCTCATCCTGACTTCACAACTGTAAGACACGTAATACAACACTTTGTTAGCGTTGTTTAAAACACAGCATTAAACAATCCTCCGCACAGCTCTCGTCTCTGGAGCTGCCCGACCAGAATGCGGATGTGGAACAGGCCAGCCATTCAAGGGGACACTGGAACACCAGTAGAGGTGTCAGTGTTCAAAAGGATGAAATTCACAAATCTTGAGCTCAGAGACAGTTAGAGCTTTAAAGGGATTTTTCAGGGCTTTGGGGTTTTGAGGTTTTTTTGCTATTAGTCCACTTTCTTCAGGAAGTGAGGAAGGTGGCTCTTGTTTTGCTACCTAACCCAACGCAGGCACAGTCCGGAGTACTACAGAGCAATGAGCACATTGCACAGGGGGTTTGTAGCTTGGCATCAAAGCCTTCAAATCACAGTTAAGCACAACCAAGATACTCAGGGACTCAGAAGCTTAACTCATTTGTTGAGAAGCAGATGGAGAAACTCATCTCAGATCAAACCCTCTTCTCAAACATCAAGTTGCTTTTCTGAGCAAGAGGTTGCAGATGAGCAACTGTAAGAGAAAAAGTTTTCATACAGAGGACAGAAGTGCTCCTCAGCTCCTTCTGAGAAAGTGACTGAACAGACCCTGTTCAAACTTCACGTCAGCACAGGGTATACTAGCCTAAACCACCACGCTCAGAGTATGCAGCTATCACTGCTCTGCAGTATCAGAGGGGAGAGAAGGTCTTGTGAACGGAACCAGTCAGCTTTATGTACACAAGTAACTCTCACCATCCATTACAGTCACACAGTTCAGAGGGAGCTGTACTGTGCGATGAACAAGTTCAACGGCTAGGAAAACCAGCTATCAGGTAACTCAGCAGGCTTCACGGGGAACCTTCTGCTCCATAAAGATACCTAATCACTGCTTTCCTTTTTACACTGTGAAACAATTAACGTAGAACTTTCCGTGTACTGGGTCAAATTATCATAGATTTGTAACAATTATTCTCTATACCTCTACATCCAGAAAACTTCTTGGCTGGGCTTGACACAACATGTTTAACAACTGGAGAATTAACTCCTCCACATACTGTAATGCATCTTCAGTAGAGGAAAGTTTCGGATGGACTTGCACCTGAACCTACAAGAAACAGAAGAATTCGAGCTTTGAGTTTTGCTGTTCTCAAAACCACATGCTTCACTTGCAAAAGAAGTGACAAAAATCCACCCCAAAACTTAGTAAGGCACAACAGGCAAACATGGGAGAAACAATGGTTTACACCCAATAGAAACATAAACCTCAAATGCAAAATGCACTCAAATCACTGTAAGCGAGATCGACTGTCAAGAAAACAGCTAATTAAGAACGGTGCTCAGCAGCGCAATTAGGAAAACTGTTCAAAAACCAAACCCTGCATATATTTCTCTTTCTCCCCTGGCTCTTAAACCACTGTACGTACAAGACATTTTAGACATAGGGGTTCCTCCCCTTGGTCATCACTCTGTCAACAATAATGCAATCCAGAATTTCTTTCCAAAGACGGCACACTACAGAACAGCAATGATTTCAGCAATATTTGTGATTTCAGCAGCCTTCAAACTATTTAACCCATTCTCAATCAGCTCTCACTAGGATAAGATTTAGTTAGAAGTCTGTTTCCATCCTTATTTTCCTAAAAACCGTCAGGCTCTGGAGTAAAAAACACTTCAAAAAAGGCCACAGCATTGTCCTGTCATTAAGTGGCAGTTCTGAGATTTTGAAAGTTGGCTCCCCATATGTTTACTTGCATTTCATAAGTGTCTGTAAACTCTCACTAGTATAAATCTACTGAGGCACAACTCCCCTCGCACCGCCCCTTATTTTTCCAGACAGCCATTTAACTTGGCAAACAAGCCACCAGTACGGCCTTCCTCCACACTTCTGTAGTTCACAGAACAGCACAGTTCTCACCAGTTCAAATTTCGGGTACACAAAGCTCAGTGTTTCAGAGCTGAAACAGACCGGCAGCTTCACCTCAATACTACGCTGATGGGGAGCCCTGGGCCAGAGCAAGCTGACTGCTACCTTCACAACGCATCCTTCAAGCCCCAATTTCATAATTTTACCTACCCACTGTGCAAAACTCAAAATGCCTCCAATTCTCCTAATAACCAACACAAGAGCTTAACCACCTTAAAGCAGCACGCAACAATCTGTCTCATCCAAAGATGAAAGCCATGTCTATATTCAGATAACGGTGTCAGAATTATCTATTTTCTCCCGAGTGTTCAATCCTGTTTGCAACTCTAGCAAGAATTAAACATTCAAACACAGGACAGCCTCAAACAGAAACCCACGTGTCTGCAAAGGCACTCATGAGTTTGAAAACTTCATGTCCCGGCGTAGTCCTGGTGCTCGTTTACCCACTGTTTCGATTTAAAAATGATGGATCATGTGTGGAGTTTCTTGCAGATTGCACACCCTTATGCAGCAGGTCTTAAAAAACATATCCAGAAGTTACTGCTTTTTTTAACTTAAAAGCACTCTGGCCAAAATGGAGCAAGAGCATTGCTCTCCATCTGACTAGCTAATGCAGCTATTTGGATTATGCCAACAGTTTCATTTTTCCTAAGAACTTCGCTGTGCACAGCTACAGAGCATGTTTACGGAGTTGCCCAAGTAACGGCAGGCCCAGCAGTTCCAAGAGTTATTTACAATTCAAACAGTGACACCTGAAATACTGTACCAGCTTGGAACATCGTAACACCAGAAATTACTGACTTGCGTAAGTTTTCTCTTAAAGACCAAAGCTGATCTGAGCTGCCTTTAATTTTTGTTTTTAAATCAGATCTGAACAAATCTGTATTCCATTCTCCCTACAGCACACTGCAGCACTTCGTATTTTGAGAAGTGAAAAATTACAAAGTCAATACCACAGTAAAAATAAAGCAGTGAAGTCTATTTCTCTGCTTTCTCCTTTACTTAGCAAACGGATTGCAGACAAATAGCCTCATCACAGCTCTTCTGGTGGGCAACATGGAGTCTACAGGAGTCAGAACAAACAGAAATACTGCATCAGGCCATGACCTGAAATTTTATCCAGTCAGCTGAAAGCAAGCCAGCAACGATAACCTACTCCTCATTTGGAAACACAGTTCCAAACACTCCTTCTAAGCACTTGTGTCTGGGGACCATTACTTCGTTCTTCTCAAAGGCCCCTGTCTCCCTCTGCTTGAGCAGAATATCCACCTCAGCACAGGAAAACATCAAGAGGTGCCACCGGCTTGCCAGCAGGGTTTGTCTGTGTTAGGGTAGTAGCAAATCAGCTTCATTGCTACTCGAGTGAGATGTGGCATTATTTCGGGTTCAAAGTCATACAAGTGAAAGCAAGAACACAACTCGCCCAACAAGGAGAATGACAGAGCAGCTTGGTGTACAGTTCTCACAGAGACGTGTTCTTGCAGCTCCTGCACTGCTGCAGCGCTTAATGGCTCCGACTGTGAATGAAAGAG
>NW_010396166.1:80412-86675 GCF_000710305.1 Buceros rhinoceros silvestris
TTGGAATTAAAAGATGTTCCTTGCGGTCCTCGAAACAAGTCCTAAGAAGTCCATTACCTAAGACACGATGCAAGACTGAGTAAGATGTGAGATTTAGTAGGAGGCAAGGAATGAGAACATCTGCCAGCTCCAGTGTGGCATGCTCAGTGTCCACAAAGGAGTTCAAGTTACCAGGGAGCTTGCATCTTTCTCATAAGGTCAGCTCAAATTTTAAATTTAAAGAACTGGGCCGCCCTGTCTTATAACCCCTGGAAAGGAGGAGTATGTACTGGATCCCACCAGATCCTTCACAGCCCGGGTTAGGGGCACACATGATAAAAACAGGAAAAACACCTCTGAAGGGTAGTGATGTTTAGGTAAGAGTGTTACCTAAACATTTAACCTCTCCCTGAAATACTGAGAGAACACATCCCTTCCCTCCTACCACACACCCGAACATCCATCTCTATGATAAGGGAAATTATTAAAAAAGCAGCTTAGTACCTTTTAACGAAAGTTTCAATTCTTCCAAATACCCCAACAACAACCCCAACACATTCTAATGGGCAAAGACCATCTACAGCAGCTACAACCTCCTGAAGCTGAGGCCTGGTTTTCACTCGACTCATTTGAGCACCATTTTGGACGTTCGACCTTCTCCATCTTTTTAATTCTCAGAAGGGAAACAACCAGGATTCTATTTATTTGAAGATAAGAAGAGACAGCATTTATTGAACAGCTTTTCACGCTCAGTTTAAGAACACAAGCAGAGACAAGATTTACAGCACTCGGGGAAAATCTTATAATAGGACCACTTGACTTTTTTTATTTCTTCTTCAGGTGTTGGTTTTTTTTTCTTCTTCTGCCCTTAAAATCAACAAAAGCAAGAAATTTCTATCAGGAAAGGCAACAGCTTAAAAAATAAGCAACCATAAAGCTAAACTGCCAGAAAAGTCAATGAAACTAATAAACAAACTAACAAACTAACAAAAATAAACATATCTGGCCTTACTTTATAACCCTTAGCAACTTATTTTACATAAAGCTTTCTCAAACCACTCCTTTCAAACCATACATAATAAATCAGATTATAAACACACCCACAAGCCTTATGGGAAGCCACAGGGACCTCGACCAAACCCAAAACACGTCTCAGTTGAAGGACTGCGCATCAAACAGCTTCAGCTTACGCAGAGGTCTGGTGCCCATCTGATCCACACAAGAGCTTCTGGGCTGGTCACGAGAGGACCCAAACCTGCATCTGACAGGCAGCAGCTCACCCCGCTCTAGAAAGAGGTGTTGGTTAAATCCACTGTGCGGGTCTTCCTTTGTTACCGGTTATCAACCTGATTGATACTAAACCACACTTCCTTAGCAACCATCTCCAGTCACCTCTTCCTCCGCTGCCGTGAGGAAAAGCCAAATTCACGTTGATTGCAGAGCTGACAAATTTCAATTTGCAATGAAAAAACCTTTCCAAAGACTTCTTAAAGCAACTTCGCGTGTCCCACAAACACCAGCACGATGCTCCCAATTCACTGCTCACAGCCAACGCCACCAGGCTCACGGTTCTCCGTTGTTCTGCTACACACAGAACACACCAGAAAAACACCATGTGTAAAAGGCTGCAGAGAGAACACCACCGAACCGAGTCCCGTCAGGAGCAGCTGATGCTCCGGCAGCTTCAGAAGAGTGTCTAACAGAAGGAAATAGTCTAAAGCTACGCGACAAACTGAAATAGAAATGAGGCATCTACCGTTGGGTAGACAGAATTTTTTTTACTACCTAAGCAAGGCAACCCATCTGCTGGGACTCAGGCAAGAACCAAAACCCAACGCCTGCTAAAGCGCAACCGTGCTTCACCGCTCAGGACAGGTACTTCCGCGCTGCCAGGTTGCTTTGGTGGCAGCTGAAGCGCTGTAGGAAAGTGCCTAGAGGAAAGACTCATTCTATTTACGACTGCCTTTTGATAACAACATGGAAGAAGTGGTGACATGCTGACAGGCCAGGATGTTTTCCGAAGCACTATCAGAGAGGGTCAAACTTTACTGAATGTAAGATTTTTTAAAAAAACCTTTTCTAAACCTTCACAGACATAGTTTATTCAACAGATTATTAGCAGACATGACTTGGCCACAGGGCAGGTTTTTCAGAGGGAGGTAAAATCTTCCCCACTTCAGTAACTTTGGAAGTCTTCACTAATGGTATAACCCTTATTTTTACTCAACATATCTTTTGTTAATCTCCCCTCAATGACTACAAAACTACTGACAGGCAACTGCTTATCACTGAAACACTGCAGAAGAAATATTTTATGTATGTGTTCGCAGATGAGTCTTCTCGTAGTGCAAGCACTCCATAAAAAAAGCTGTTTCTTCTTCTTGTACATCTCTGCTGATATTTGGCAACCCTGTCCATGTTTTGTTACCTTAATCAATTAAAAATCCGGTAATTTAAACCACATACGAATGTCTTGGATCCACGCTTCAGCAACAATTCACAGAGGCCACAAGGCTCAGATTTTTGCTAACCTTTCTCTTGATGTATCAAGACAGCAGTGTTACACTATGCCAGTGAGCACGTGAGGAAAAAGGAGGCTCTTTACATTATCCTCCACAGCCATGAGAAGAATAGAGAATCCAGAGTGAGCAGAAATTAAGGATGCGCTGTATGCGCAGCGCCAAGAGCAAGAAGTGCCATTCTGAGCAGCAAACAGCAACGGGGCTGTCATCAGCTTGAGGAACTGGTTAATTAAAAGTCAGGTAGAAATACCGGCCAACCGCAGCTCCCTGAGCACTCTGTAGTCACTGAAGAAGTTTTTCTCATCCCTTTTGCTCCGCAAAAGGTACAGCTGACTGCACACGGAGTACCTGCGAGCACGCCGTCCTGAACTGAAGAAGCAAACCACCCTTGGCTGTCCATCCACACCAGTCCAATCATTTTGACGACAACAGATTTGGATAGCGTCTCTTGTTAACTGCTCAACGGATTCAAAACAACTTGAGGTACACAAATGGCGGAAATCTTTACAGCAAGAAACTCTTGTTTTTCCTAATTGTTGATTTGTTCAATCCCACTTCCTACTGTAAAAGCCAACATATCGTGGAAGAGGCAGGCGACAGGTGTGCAGAGAAATTCCAACTGCAGAAACAAGAGTCATGTGAGCAAGGGGAAGCCACAAGGAAAGATGTTCAGGAAGAATATCCAAAAGGTTAGGACCAGAATAAAGTGTATAAATTCCCTAGCGAAGCAACACCAGTGCTGGAAGAGGCATCACTCTGCAGGCGTCCCTTCCAAGTCCGTTTTCCAAGGCATACTAAAAGTCACGTATCTCCATCTCCAGCCACCCAAGAGATGGGTGTTTCACATGTCTTGGATCCTTCATCTTCAGCCCCAGCGTCTCACCTTCTGTCCACCTCTGCAACTAGTTATTCCAGTTATTCTTACTTTCTTTTCTTGTACCTCATCATCACAATCACTGTCTTTCGTCAGCAGCCAAGGATCTCGGCAACACTCCTCTCTTGCTGCTTCAAAATAACAGTGACCAGGCAGAGAAGCATCTCAGTACACACCATTTTCTTCCTAACTGAGTGCACTGGAGTCTATCTTGACAGTATCTGAAGAAGAATCAGAAGAGAAGGGATTATGTTATGATCTGAATGGTACAAGAGCTGCCTTTTGCCAGGGCAGCTGTTCAATACAGTTCTGTTATTAAAGTTCACGCCCCGTGAAATACAAGGCATGCTTTCCTAAGAGTTTGTTGATGTGGGAAGAGGTTTATTCTTACCAGTTATTCTTGGTTTTGAACTTGATTAAAAAAAAAAAATAGAATCAAAATAGCTCACAGGAGAAAAGCAAGCTATTTGTAATGATTCAGCAATACCTAATTTTCAAGACAGTGACTCCAAGGCTGTAGTTTGAGCTCCACTACAGTTACAAAAGGGCAAGGGCACTTTAATGATTCAGGCCACACGTGGCACCCTCCCACAGTGGCTGCGTACACACCATCATGGTATATAAACTTCAACCATGTTCAGTTAAATGCCATTCCCCTCATGGAAGATATTAATTCAACACAGATCTTCACAAACTATTAAGGCTCATTTCCAGCTTTGCAGGAAACCACCACAATCCTGTTTGTGCACCTCCCTCATTTCAGGGTAGAGTTCAGAAAGCAGCTCGCTGTCACTACCAGAGAACGAGCGTCAGCACCTGCTCAGCTAACGGGGAAACGAAGCAACGTTAGCAACGACAGGGTGTACGTGAGCCTCAGACAACTGACTCCTCGAGGCAGCATGCTCTGGCAACTCAGTGGACAAAGCCACGAAGCGCCAGTGCTGCCCTTTGACTTCACTGGCATATGCTGCCACGTTCTGCGCTTTCCCGGCGGCACCTGCTGGCCTCCAGGCACAGCTCAGGTCTTTGGCTGGCAGAGCAAGCGGTCAGCATCTCAAACCCGCTGGCTGCAAAGCTGCCGTACTGCACCTGTCTTGTGAACAACGACAGGTTACGACTGTCAAAGCAAGTGCGCTGCCACGCTCACGGTTTTACCTGCCACCTGTGACAGGTTCGTTGTTTTATGGGGCCTCTGCGAGGGCTAATGACCCAAGCCAACACTACTTGTACCTACACAAGTTAGTAAAATACCCAGGTTGGTTTCTCCATTAATGCAGAAGCCATTAAGGTAATAATTTAATATTTTCACCTGCCATTTAGTTTTCCTGTTACTCAGGAATCTGAGTAACTCCTGTCACTGTTCAGTATAGCAGGTGACAACAGGGACAGATTCTTCCTTTCTGCCCTTACAGGGACAGCAATAAGCAGTGGCAGAGGCCTGTGCTTCTGGAGCACCGGGGCCAACAGCCCAGGAGAAGCAGGTGGTGATCTCATGAAAAACTGAGGTTACAAGCGTTACCACCTGCCAGAGAGTTGCAAGTTTGAGTGTGAAGCCCTCAGAACTAACTCCACCTCTCTCCTGCCACCCCTCTACCCATGGTAAGAAATACAGCACAGCACAGCAAAACCAAGAGAACTATACCTTGCCAGGGCCCAGTCTGTCATCCTTGGCAGCTTGTCATTGCTGGCCTTCTCTGTCGACTTCAGATGCCAGAATTCCTTCCCCCCCCACACCCAGGTCAGCGAGCATCTTTGCGTAGGGTGACTCCACAAACGGCCTGTCCATTGGGAAGAAATCTTGCGCTTCAGATGTAGCAAGTACTTCCAAAGCCTTAGCTCGTACTTGCCTCAAATCCTCGCTCTGTGCCCTCCGGTGGTTTGCACTGAGCCTCAGTTCAAATCTGACGAACCTCCGCTGCACCACCATCCAGAGGAACGAGCTCTCGCTGGCTGAGACCTTGGGTAGCTTCTGTTTCCAAGCAGGCTTCAGTCAGATGGTGTCCGAGTGCTTACAAGCACCACAACAAGCAGCAAGTGGTACGGTTAGTGCAGAAGTACAACTCCAAAGAAGTGGCTGCCGGGGACGGGTAAGACATTAACAGAATGCGCTATGGGTGAGACAAGCAAGACTTCCAAGAATGGGATGAAACCACAGTGCTGTAGACCTCAGAGAGCATGCCCAGAAAAGCGAGGCAACATATTGCAAGAGGAAATAAGAAAGAAATACTGAAGCAGTACAACTGCAACACTTGAGAATTCCAATCCATCCCGGAGGATAAAATAGCTCAACTAGCCCCTGGAGCAAATGCTGCAGTTAATCACTGTGACAAGACAGGCTCATGAAGCATTGCTCTGTACAACTAAAAAGCAGCAAGTTCTGCAATCTAAAGGCAGTTCAAGCAACGGTGTCAGAAACCTCCTTTCTTAAGCCTTCTACTTTCTGGGCTCTGGCTGCAGAAGTGAAAGAGGAGCCCTGACTACCTTTTTTTTTCACTTCTAAATAAACTCTTTCCACACCACGGGCACAAGCTTCACCAACTCGAGGGAGCAAGACTTGCTAGTTCATCCTAATGAACCCTCCTCAGCAAAAAGGTATTTAAACTACGAGAAGCTTAACTAAAAGTCATTAAGCCCAAACACTAGTTAACCAGAACTCTCTCAGCAGTTCCTCATAACGATCCCCCCGCAGCCATGTCACTGCAGGGCGCTAAGGGAGCACAGTAAAAGCCCGCAGCAGCACCACTTGCTTCCTTTACGGCGACTGGGGGCGGGAAGGACCCGCGTGTCCATTAGCCGGTGTTCTCGTCTGCGCGGCTCCGTCTGTCACAGCATCGCCCCAGCGCGGCTCTCGCGGCCGCCGAGCCCTGCCCGGGCCCTCTCGCCCGGCA
>NW_010396167.1:0-19526 GCF_000710305.1 Buceros rhinoceros silvestris
AGCAGCAACTGTCGTGTGGCGTATAAAGGTTTCAACCACTCTCGCCTAGCCGTGACTGTGGTTTGCTGGGAGCGTTCTGTCACTTCCAGTTGCAGAGCTGCTCTGAGGTTCCCTGGCTGCTTGTTTTGGCTCGCTGGTGGTGGACACAGCTGAATTCACTGACATTTCCCAGCAGGAACCTGGTGTTCTCTAACTTCAGGAAACTGGCCTTAGAGGTGGACTGTGTGGACGTCATTTCTTTTCCACTCCCGCTGGAGTGGCACAGGACCGACTGTACGCTTACGGTTTGTAACAGGGCCACATGATGCATTACCAGAGGGAACTCCCATACGTGTGAAGCTTTTTCAATCCACAGTATCTTTTTCTTTATTGAAATCCAGTTAAGGCCGATCTTGCACTTCAGAAGCATGCTGGCAGTGTTTTGCGTTGATTACGATACTTGCCAAGAACACTAGACAGGCTCTGCTTCCGCTCAGCTTGCAGATGGGTGTTCCTGCCTCACGCCAGTGTGTGGCCTTTCGCTAGAGCTCTAGTTAAGCTATATTTTAATGGAGAAAAGTCTAGATGATCTTCTAGCAGCTTTCTGCACATGGCTTCAGATGGTAGCAGCATGTGTGAGCCAGCCTGCCATGCAGCCCCTGATTTGGTAATTTGCTTGGGCACAATCTTAACTCCATCGTTACTCACCAGCCAGACCTGCGCTGACCAGCAAGAGCACAGCTGGTCCTCAGAACACCAGCTTCCCCAAGTGAAGATACGGGACGTGGCTGACAGGATCCTTGACATCTAGGAAGAAAAGGGAACAGATACCTTCTGATGTGGGCCAGGAAAAGGTGGTACTAAATCTTTTGGAGAATGGCGGCAGTGCGAGGAAGAGGGTGGAGACATCTGACTTCCTGCCTGGCCGAGGGGAACAGGACCTTGCCTATAAATCTCTTGCTTTCATCTGCTGTGGAGCTGCGAGGAAGGAAGGGATCACAAGTGAAAGCACAGCCATAGCTCAGGTGGTTTTAGAGGTGTGGGACATGAGTTTAGGGGGGCGCTTCCTTGTCACAGGAGGAAACTGTTAGGAGGCTGTGGCAAGAAGGAAAGAACAAGGTGTGCAGTAAAAAGTTGATGAATACTGTCAGTGATTGGGGAAATGCAGAAAAGGTGATCGAGATACAGGGCAGGGTGAGGAAAGGTTTCCTTCTCTTGAAGGAGTTTCTGGTATGATAGAGAAAAATTTCAGGAGAAACTAAAATGTCTGTGATGGAAAAAGGGTTAAGATTATCCCAAAATGTGGCAGCATGTTCATCATGTATGAGAAAGTTAGGAAGATCCAGTTTCTCCAGTGCAGTAATTTTTTGGTGCGTATTTCCTTCTGAGTTCACGTTTACAGTGAGGAGGGAAGTCAGGGACGCTCTCTGGGCAGACGGGTTAGCCTTCGGGTTGGGTGGGTGGAGCAGGGAATAGCTGTGGAAGGAAGCAAGCACTAGAGCGGAGGGTGTTGCGGATGTTGTCCGCCTGTTGCCCTGTCCTTAGAGGCGGCAGCAGGGTCTGAAGCCAGCTGTAAGAGTGGCTCTAGGTGCAGGAGGGAGACAGAGCCTCCCTGGCCGTGGCTGATGCTCTCTGTGCTGCCCGGGAGTCCTCCGGGAGAAATGGGGGGTGCCTCCGCTGGAGGGTGACTGGGGAGACACGAGCCTTTTGGGGAGGAGCAGAAGCCAGCCCGAGCAGCTACGGCCACTGCTGCGGGGACAGGCTCGTGGGAAGAGGAGGGCACGCATGCAGCGCTGCCACAGCTGCTGTCACTCCTGTGGTCCTCTTGGTTGAAATTGTGGGGTTTTTTGTGGTAAACTCAAGCAAAAGTGCACCAACAAAACCAGCATGGAGTTCTTCAGGGTCCTGCGATCTGAGGTGCGTTAGCTATGATGTGCAAAACCCCTCACGCTGCTACGCGAGGTACCCCCTTGGTGTCTGTAAGCTGGGTTAGCCACGATGGTGAAGCGCACGTGGCTCATCACCTGTACGCCCGAGTGGGTCCTTCCCCAGAACAGGTCTCCACCTTCTCTCTAGGATCATTTGGAATATTGTGAAAAGAACAAAGTATTTTATCCCGTCCAGATGCTTATAGATACACTAAGAATGTAAAGAGAAAGCGCAAAACCCACAAGTATTTCAGCTTTGCGTTCCAAAATCTGTGAAGACAAGCTATTATCATAGACACCTGTAAAAACTGTCAAATAAACATTTCCCTTGTGGGTTTCTTCTAGGTTTTTTCTTTTCACAGTGCACAGAATAAGTTTGTCTTCATTTTAACGTATGAAACATCTTGCTGACTTTATTCTGCAGGCTTCAGTAGGATAGAGTTGGCTCTTCCATTGAACTGGCTTTCCTAAGGTGAAAATATACGGGAAATGACCTTATTAAAAATATAGATGTCTTTGCAGTCCGCCTTGGTTTGGTTTGACAGTATACATTCAAGGGTAGAAACAATGGTGAAAAGTCTGACTGGAAAAAATAAGTAACTTTCTTTCTCAGATGAAAGACTTTCTAGGCGCGCAGAAGTAGGATGACTGCCTTCAGAAAAATGGTTACGTATGCTTTGTCTTTCGGGTTCTCTGCCATAACTTCAGGACTGCATTTCTTATCAGCCAAAGGCAAAACCTCTTTGTGCCCTGGGAATCTTCTGCAGGCAGACTCCTTTGTCTTCCCTGATTTCATTCCAGATGTCAGAGAAGTCATTTGTGCTGCCGGCAGCTTCTTGTGCTGTCTGCAGCCGTGATGTGGTTTTTTTGAACAGCACACAGAGCAACTACAGAGGAAAAAAAACCCCACTAAACTCAACAATGCTGCTCTTATTTTGATAAGACCAGCAGTGAAATCCCTGTCACAGGAGCTCAGTGTGTGTTCTCTGAAACACGCTGCGGTGCAAAATGGCAGCGGCTCGGCAGACACGCCAGCGTCTGTCTGGCAGAGGGAGCGGGCTCTCCTGTAACCCCTTGGATGTGGGGGTTTGGTCGTTGCGTTTGCATTTTCAGTCCTGCTGTTTTCTGTAGCATTTCGCAGCAGTGTCAAGCGAGGGGTAGAAGAGATAGAATGGGGACTGGTGCAGAAAGTGCGGAAAAAATTATGTCTATGCTTTGCAGGTAATAAATACACAATAATGGAGAAAAGGGGTGTCGTCACCTTCATTGCTGTTGTTAGTGTGGCTGGGTGTGACTATGCGCTCTGTTTCTCGAGGGTAGAGGTGTTACCCTCCTCCTCACCAGCGAGGTACCAAGACCCTGAGTCACAGCTGGAAATAGGGGGTTGATGTCCCCAGAAGGACCTGAGTCGAGTTTGGGACCTTCGCCCTCACATGTTTTACGTGTAGCTGCTGCTCTGTTCCACAGGGCTCCCTGGGTACCCCATGGTTCGGTCTGCAAGTTTGTCAGACTTGTAAAGATCATCAAGCTGCTGAAGATGTGCCGCTTCGTGCTTGGGATTTTCTGTTATTTCCGGGCGTTTCTTCCCCTTCTCCACAGCAGCTGTACGCTGATGGTTTAGATGCTGGTTTGTGTTAATGAAGTTTCCAGAAGGCTGCTTGAGGAAGCTTAGGTTTGTAGTTTGGGTTTCAGGCTTAGCGGAGGCAGAGATCATAGCAGCCTGAGCGGCACTTCTCCACAGACAGTTCTAAAGATTGGCAGACAAAGCTGGGTTATTTGTTTTTTTAATGTAAGTAACAAACATCCTCTCTCTTATCTTTCCTCTTCATCTGATCTTTTAAAGTCAGGCTGCTCTTTGTAGTACCCAGCCAGCTTGCTCCTCCGAAACATTTCACAGAGATCTCTCCACTCTGAACTCAGGAAACGAGGACGAGTCTGGCTGGCAGAGTGCCGGGGCAGCGGATCTCTGCTGGCAGGCTGCGAGGGTGAATGTCTGCACCACAGCAACATAGCCAGAAAGCTGGTAGCACAAGGTGAAAACTTGGAAAGTTATCTTTAAACCAGATGGCTTTGCTTTACTTGAGAAAACTGAGAATTGAGGGTAAGTTAAGGGAAACTCTGGAATCCTTCTGAAAGACTTTGAGGAAGTTGAGGGTCCTTGTCCTCGTGATGGATCTGGAACCTGGAGCACACAGGGGTACATGATGTTCTCCATGCTTGATGTTGTGCTGCAGAACATCCACGCTAGCACAGATGAGCCTTGAAGTGACCTCGGCGAGATGAGCAGTGCTCCCAGGAACAAAGACGAGTCACAATTCTCTGACACCTGTGCATGGTATGTGAAATCGTATTAGGCTGAGCTGATTTTTCCCTTTGGTGGTTTTATTATTTCATTTAAGAGCGTGGGAATCGTGTATGCCAGCTGATTGCTGCGGTTGTTGGCTCCGTCCAGGAGCAGGGCCTGCGTAGCTGTCTCCTTGCAATCGGCAGAGCTTTGTTCCTGTGTGTCGGGGGGGGCTCGGTAACGAGCTTGGACTTTGAGCAGCAGGCTTGAGTTCTGGTAGAACTCCTAGAAACGGCTCAGCGCTGTGCCAGCGGAGTTTCTGACTTTTTTTTGTGCATGCAGTTCTTTAGTGTATTGTGTATTGGCTGAGAAGTCCTTTTCACTTGTTTGCAGCAGGGTTTTTCTCTGGTTAGGAGCTGTTTATGTAGCGAATCTTCAAAATCTTCTCTAAACATTCTCCTGTCGGCTCAGCAGCTGTCAGCTCCTGAGCAGTTTCTGGGCATCCTTTGGTATGTTCCTTCTGAGGTCTGTTTTTTCTGCGTCGGGGGCCTCCCCAAAGCTATGTCTCCGAAAGACCTGCTTTTCTCTGTTCGCTGATTTTTGAAGAATGTTCTTGGTTGTCCTCAGTTGATGCTCAGATGATTCTGGAGCCTTTTGAAGAGTCCGCCTCTTTCTCTTTCAGACCGGCTGTGTGTCCATACAAGCTCTGAGGCAGTCACGGGTTATCTTGCACTAACAAGAGCAGGTGCTGCTCCACCCTCCTGCCTGATGACAGCCCTGTCCTGCCCAGCGAGGTCCCAGAGCAGCGGGGCTGTGCTGTGTGTGTGGAGTCAGGGGTGTTTCTGCGCCCCGGGGGGCAGTTGGTGAGGAACCGAGCATCATGGAATCCTGCTTTTCACCGCTGCTTTCTACTGCCCTGTGTCCTAGGCCTCCCTGCCGTGCTGCAACTGTACTGGTGCCGGGGAGCTGCCCGAGGTGGCACTTTGCTGGCAGCCTGTGCAGATGTGGGGTCCGGGGCAGTGCTGCCTGCACAGCTGTGCACCGCAGCTGGTGTGTGCTCCTCGTGACTCATAGCTCGTGTCTTGAATCACTGAGAGCGATTAGTCCCCTGGCTCGTTCTCAGCTTTGCCTTCAGCCAGCTGAACGCTCACCTTCCTTCAGTTACGGGAAGAGAAGGTCTCCTGGGACAGCGTGAGCGTGGGCGAGAGCTGTGTTTGGTCTGCGGGGAAGTAATGGGAACAAGGAGAGATTACAGATCGTAAAAATAGACAGGGGTTTCAGAGGTGGTTCTTGAGATTCTGAAGTATATTTGATGCTGTTGGGTGATTTAGTGAAAACTTTCAAAAATGAATTTATAGCCGTGGAGTTCAACAGGCTCTCCCTCTCCAGGACTGGCTGTGCGCTGGACGGGCGATGCGCTCGGCACAGTTGCCGTAACCCCTGTGGGTCTCCGTAGCAAGTAAGGGCACAAAGGGCTGTCACGCACCAGCAGGGAGCTGCTGCATGTGCATCAGTGGTGTTCTTTACCATGGGGAAATGCTAGAGAGAAGGCACAAATAATCAGGAAAGAGAGGGGTTTGAAGTAGTAGAAGACATACATTGCTGCAGAGAGTGACGTGAAGCGCACAATACGCTGGCGGTATTCCAGACTTAACCCTCTGTATGTCCTGGACAACTCGGTTTGTCTCTTCAGTACTAAAAACGTGTAACACCAGTTACACAGCCCTCGTCGCAGACAAAGGGTCACTGCCTGGGACTGAGAACGTTAGAGTCCCTGCAGAGGAAGAACAGGGCTGCGGTGACCGCTGTCCTTCCACACGGGTTATTTATTGCTGCTTTTATGGCATTTGCACCACGCCAGAATTCAGATGAGTTTGTGTTTGGTGCACAAGGCACAGTGACTCGGAGCTAAGTGCTTGTGAAAGAGGCGACACTGGTGCTCTCGGGGTGCCAGTTTTTAATGACTACAGCGTGTGCGCGTCTCTGAAGAAATCTCAGCATAAGATTTTAGTCTGCAGCCTGTAGATATTTTCAGGAGGTCCCCAAGTCTTCGGAATGGGATGAATTAATGAAAATTAATTATATCCTTTGTACCTGAAATGGGATTTATTTCTTTTGGAATGGCTTACTGTGCATCTCTTCTTGTTTCCAGTTCTTGAATGTGAAATACAAGAAAACTTACCCTCTTGCTATTTCATTAGTGTATTCCTAACTTCTCATCTGATCCCCAGGGACAGGGTTCTTGGGAGGGAAGAGTGAACATTTTCATTAAGCAAAACCAGATGCAGCCAGTGGCTGTTGAAGCCAATTTACTTTGCAATAGGTTTGCTCATTCATATGTAGGTTACTATGGGAAAGTTAGATTTCATAATACTGTCTCTTGACTAATTGAGAAATTAGCAGCTTATTTCAGCTTGTCTTGTAGTCAGTTTGTGAACTGCTGGAGTGAGGTTTTGACAATGACTCATTTTGCTCTTTCTTGATGGTAATAGGAGTGCAGGTGAAAGTGGCGTTTCGGAGAAGGTTCAGTTTCTCAGCTGCTTCCATAGGTCACTGTTTTAACTCTTTTTAACTCTGTGTAGGTAGGGTTTTATATCCTGTTAGGATAACAGGACTGTTAAAAGCTTTATAAATAAAATATTTGGTTTAGATTCTGAATAATATTCTGATATGGGTCTGTATCCAAAACATAAGAAATTTGGGAAACCAATTATAAGCATGAAATGCCAACAGTTGTTCAGGTCTTCTGGAAATAACTTTTCCCTTATTTGTCTGGTTTCGCGCAGGCTTTCCTCCACCGAATGATCCAGTGTGCTGCAGCCAAAGTGGATAAAAATGTCACCGAAGAGACAGTTAAGGTTAGTCTCCGAACGGCACATTTCTTCTGTCCTGTGTCTGATGTTTTATTTATGTATGTGCTATTCTTTTGCAGATGTTGTTTTCAAATATTGAGGATATTCTTGCAGTTCACAAAAACTTCCTGTCGCTGGTGGAGGAGTGCTTGCAGCCAGAGCCCAATGCGCTGCATGAAGTCGGAAGCTGCTTTCTTCATTATGTACGTTATCTTTTATTACAGCCTTGTTTCACTTTTTTCCTTTATTAATTGCCTTTATTAGTTACTGCGACGATGATGAGTGCACATAATCACGAGGACAAAATATGACTTGATTGCATAACGTAGAGTACTTGGAGGGCATCTCTGTGTTACTGCCATTTCCAAAAACAGAGGAGCGGGGAAGGAGGACGGAGAAAGACCATCTCAAATGGGCACACTTTTTTTCGTCCTTTTTGTATTCACCAAATAGCCCAGGCTGGCAAACTGAGCCCTGCAGCATGGGGGAGGCTGGTGCCTGTATGTGAGGTAGAGGTACAAGGATCAGAGTTGGATGAAACCACAGAAGTAACAATATACTTTGGTTTTAATTCCCTTTTGATGCCAGGCAAAAATCTGAATATTTAACGAGGAATTGCGTATGCTGGGTAAAACATCTGCATGGCTCTGGACTGCGAAGGTGTTTTGGTTCTCGCAACTGCAGTACCTCCACGAGTGTGTTTGTATCTCCTGCACTCGTTGTTTTCTAGGAGTCTACCTTCTCCTGTGGAGCAAAACAAGGATGTCAGTGTTGCAGAGCTCTGCAAAATGAGGACGAGTTAGTTTGCTCTCAGTTGTAGGCCTGACAAGATCTAGGTTTCTCTGGCTAGTCCCATTTGTTTACTAAGTCTTTGTTTATTCATTGTGAGAGGAGAAAATTGTTAAAGGTTCGTAGAAATGTTTTACAGAAGTTGAGTAATATCGGGTTTTGACTCTGTAGAAGCATGGATCATATTTGCAAACAAGTGCTTGCAGAAAAAATAGCTAATGTCGTCAGCAAACAAGCCACTCATTGTGCATTTTCTTCCTGTTATTTTTATCCTACGTTTTTATGATAGTCCAGCCTCTGAAATTTTTCAGCAAAACCATAGAAGTTCAACAAGGACAAGTGTAAGGTCTTGCACCTGGGAAAACATAATCCAGGAGTGCAGGACAAAGCAGGTTCTACCCAGCTGGGGAGCAGCTCTGTGGAGGAGGACCGGAGTGTCCTGGTGGACGAGCCTGGTACGAGCCAACACGTGCCGCTGCCCTGAGGACAGGCAGCGGGGTGCTGGGCTGCGGCAGCGAGGCCATCAGCAGACAGACGTCGTTACCCCACCCTGCTCAGCACTGGTCAGGCCACACCTGGAATACGGGGTTTGGTTTTGGTCCCCACTGCACAAAAAAGCTGTGGACAGGCTGGAGAGGGTCCGGAGAAGGACCACAAAGATGACCCAAGGACTGGGCAGCTGCCGTGTGGGGAAAGGCTGAGAGAACCAGATTTGTTCAGCTGGGAGAAAAGGCGGCTCAGGGGAGACCTTACCGTCACGTCCCAGTATTTGAAGGGTGGCTGCAAAGCTGATGGAGACTCCCCTTTTACCAGGGGTCACATGGAGAAGACGAGGGGTAACGGGTTCAAGTTACTGCTGGGGAGATTCCGACTGGACACGAGAGGAAAACATCTCACAACGAGCCACTGGAGTAATCTCCCCAGGGAAGTGGTGGAGTCCCCAGCACTGGACCCTTATGATTTGGCCGGACAGGAGGCTGGGGCAGCTTGTCTAGATGCTGCTCAGAGGCCATTTTTGAGAAAAGTGAAATTACAGGCTTAGAATGAAAATGTTACCCTACTGCATACCAGATGTCCCCTGAGGTCCCTTCCATACTGGTATTCTATGATTCAGTGACTGAAATTCCCATGTGATGCTTCCAGACTGTTCATAATTCTAGTTTGAGGCTGGATCTCAAATAATAAACGTGGGAGGAAGATCCGACCTTCCAATATGAAGACTATATCGCTGTTGAGCTTTAAAAAGTGTTCATTCCATGTTTTATTAATTAAAATGAAAACGGTAAGTGAGGAACAATGTGTTTCTTTGTTTCTGCAGAAAGAGAAATTCCGCATCTACGATGAATACTGCAGTAACCACGAGAAAGCACAGAAAGTCCTGCTTGACCTGAACAGAATAAGAACAGTGCGGACGTTTCTTTTGGTAAATAAACTGAGAACTGGTGTTCTCACTAACTGCACGTTTGTGACTGGCGGCGGGCTGTTGGCACTGTCACCTGCACTGTGTAGCCCCAAGGCTGCCTGCCCGTGGTTACAGGCAGTGCCAGGGGTCCGGCGGCTTTCCAGAGGAGGGGTTGTCTACTCCAGCTGTTCGCTGCTGCACTTGGGTCCTGTGTGACACACCATTAGGCAGGGAGCCTTGAACCTGCTGGCCAGGAGGCAGGGCGTCAATCCAGTCGTGTCTAGAGAAAGGAAAGAGTAGGATGAGATGTATGTGAGGAGGAGGAGGGAAAGGAACTATAGGAAGGGAGCTGAAGGACTTGTCAGAGTTTTGTCATGGATCATAGAGGAGCCGTCCTGATCTTAGATGCTGACTTGATCTGATGTCAAAAGAAACAGCTGCACAATTAGTCTTTCACTTCGTAAGACAAGGAGGGGTTTTAACATGTTGAGTATGACAGTCCTCATGATCTTCTCACAGCAAAACCAGGAAATACTTTTTCCTTGTAAATACTGTTTCAGGGTGGAATGACTCCTGTGTTTTTATTCATGATAACAAGGTCAGCTTTGAAATGTGGGGCCTGCTCTATGGGAACTTAAATACCCAAACAGGAGCCCATGGACATGCTAGCTCATTTCGGATTGATCGGATCTGGTTATTGCATTTTGGGACTGGAGAGAAAAATCATGCTATCAGCAAAGCATCACAAATATGGTTTAAAAAAGTTGATGATGCCAATGGTGGCAGCATCACGACGTTTATTTAATTCCATTAATTATTTTTAGCTTGCGGTAGGCTTTCACTGCTGCTCTTGACAGAGTTCTCGGTGAAGTTGTCCTATTGCAGCTCACTATATTGCTAAAACACGCTGGACCGGACTTCTTTCCTGGGTGCATTTATTTACAGCCAAGTTGATGAGCAGTGTGGGAATGCCCTCGCTGTAGGGTGATCCTGGGTGACACAAAATGCTCTCTGCCTTTTGGCAGAGAGTCTTAACTCAGCGGTGTCCCACTCATGGCTAAAACAGCTTCAGAGCTGTTCTGTTTTCCTTGGTGGTTGTCGCTGTATCTGTCCTTCACCTTCTGCCAGACCGAGGAGCCTCTTGCTTGGGCTTCATCATAGAGCTTTTTCCTTGGCAAGTTAAATGAGATCGTTTAGGATAAGGCAGAAGCTGGGAGACCAAAGCAAAGGCTGGGGTGGGCGTAGAGATCCCCACCACAGCAGTGCTGATGTGTGGTGTGAGTTACGTGCGGAGTGGAGCAGCTGCCTGGTTGCGTAGCCGCTGTTCCATCACCAGTGTGTCTGCAGCCCGGTCCATGGCCTGTGTCAGGGGCTCTGAAAGGCTGGGGTGGGCGTAGAGATCCCCACCACAGCAGTGCTGATGTGTGGTGTGAGTTACGTGCGGAGTGGAGCAGCTGCCTGGTTGCGTAGCCGCTGTTCCATCACCAGTGTGTCTGCAGCCAGGTCCATGGCCTGTGTCAGCGTCTCTGGCAGCATAAAACTGCTGCTGTTTAGGGTTTAGACGTGGTGTTCTTCGAAGCTGTAGCTTATCTCATACCATTGCATCACAGTTCCTTCTGGTCTCTCCATAAAATAATTGTCTTCATTACTTTAGGTCTGTCTGTACTTTAGATCCAGCAATTGCAAATATTTGCTACGATGTCCCTTGCATAGTTTGTTCCCCCAAATAGCCCTTACTCTTTGCTGTCTCTCAGCTGCGTTTGCATGGATGCTTCCAGCCAACCTTTCACCTATAGCGGGACCCTGAATTATTTTGTTTGTTGAAGTATGAAAGTGCATTTTTAGCCTTTTATTTACTTAATTTTTGAACTTTAAAGAAAGCCTTTTCTTGATCAGACTGGATGAAGCAGCTACCTAGGGGAGATGCCTGCGTAATGCCACTGGGGCATCCTTGTCCTATGATCCTCAGTGTGCCTGCCTGCGCAGGTGTCAGACCTGTTCTCTTGGCAGTCTTGCAAACCTCCCTCATTACATGTATGTGCTTAATTTCTATATCTAGCTTAGTCAATATTGCTGCGTACACATGCCCTTGTCTTTATTTCTGGTAATTTTCTTTTAATAATTTGTGGAACTGTTCCTACCCTAGAACTGCATGCTCCTTGGAGGACGCAAGAACACGGATGTGCCCTTGGAGGGGTATCTAGTAACGCCGATACAGAGAATATGCAAGTATCCCCTTCTTCTGAAGGTACTTACAAGACTTTTCTTTGGGACTTTATACTTTCCATATAAGACTGGTTGCTAAGCATATTTCCGAACTGCAGGAACAATTCCTCTCTGCAGTGAATAATCCCTTTATGAGATACTGGACCCAGACTTGCTCTCATTAAAACCGGTGGCAGCTCTTCTGACACCCGTGTTGAAAGAACGGAGGAGTTTGGCTGGGTCAGGATGATTAGCTCCCTTCCGTGCCTAGTTGTGAGGCTGCCTCTCCATTGTCAGGTGGAAGTGAACCATTTGAGCAGTTCAATGAGCCCGAGTCCAGCTGGGCTTGACCATGCCCTTGCTTAAAGCGCTTGGGATAGAAGAGGTTGTTAGTGATGTGCTTTGATTCTAATTTGCCATCAGCAACCTGTAAATGGAAAAAATATTTATGAAAATGATTTGCAAGGAAACCGTAGAGTAACAGTAGGATGTTGCAGGTGGTTCTACGCCTGTTTATGTATTTATTATCTTACTGTAACAGCGTAAAACTTAATGAAAAGTGTTAAGTGTGCTGATCAACATTACTCAACCATCCGAGTTACCAAATTTGTTCTATGTTAGGAAATAAAATAGTCATCAGGAAAGTAAATATTTAAAACTTTTTTCAACCAGTTAAGGTCTAATATTGTCTGTTTCAAACAGAAAAAAGCCAAATTAGATTCTGCTCTAGAAGCTACTCGAAACCTGATTATTGGGCAACGTTTTTCACAACGTGTGTGTGAGCTAAGATGTGAGATGATGCCAGTTGTGAGGCATGTGCGTTTCATTGTGCTGACATAAAAACCTGAAAGTAAACCCGATAAAATAAAGGTTTTAAAAACAAGATAAAGAACAAAATAATTGCGGTGAGGCTTGAGTCATCCCAGATATCTGTGGGTTTACAGTTCCCTTGGCCTATTTTAAAATTATTCTTGTATTCTGCCTTTTTGGATGAAGGGTCTACAGACAACCCAGGGGAGGCTGACTAACAAATTACTCTAGGGGACAACAAAATGAATATATTTGTGTAAGTTTAGATAGAGGGTGTGGTGGCAGCAGGGTCAGGGCTCCGGAGGAACATGCCCACGCCTCAGTGGGGGGCTGCGCTGAAGCCTGGCTGTGGTCAGTCCAGCCGTAAAGGGGTGGTCGGTGACTTGAGATGGGAAATCTCAAATGAGGTCTGGCACCTCCGTTTGACCCTTGGTACGGCTGCTGTCAGCAGTAATGTCTGAAAGCCGCATCAGTGCGGCCGTTGGCCAGTGCTCTGGTGTACTGCACTCGGCCAGACAATAGCGTGGGGCCAAGGGAACACGGGTTTTGCCCTGCGTTGCAGGAAAGGCAGGTGTTAATCTGGGACATGAGTGAACTAACAGTTTAAAGCAGGTTTGTTATCCTTGCTGCTGACCAGTTCCATCTTTGGAATATGGAAAACAAAAAAAATACAAAACCCCAAAACATGAAGAAAAATTGGAGGGGGAAATTAGCTGAAATGCAAACTTTATCTGAAGTAGTGATGATTTTTCTTGTTAGCAACTTATTTCTCTGAGCTTTAGTGTCCTGCTAGGACACAATGCTGGAGGGCTTATTACTTGTCCACCTAGTAAAAGAGGAGTCTGGCTACTTTATGAATTTCTATCCCACTCAGTTTAAGCCTCCTGTAATGTACCTTTAGAGATCAAAGACAGGTTTCTCTTTTTCTCTTTTTTTTTTTTTCCCCAAATGTCTGAATAGGAGCTGCTGAAGCGGACGCCCAGGAAGCACAGTGACTACGCGGCGCTGCTGGAAGCCCTCCAGGCCATGAAAGCTGTCTGCTCCAACATCAACGAGGCCAAGAGACAAATGGAAAAACTAGAGTTTCTGGAAGAATGGCAGTCCCATGTTGAAGGGTGGGAGGTACTGTCCTAAGATGTGTTCCTCTGTGTTCTGGGGAGGGACTGCGTTTCCAGAGGCGTGCCTGCGCTGGGGTGGCACACCGGGGTGCTGTCAGCTGTCCGTGCTGTGGAATGTACTCTGTGAATTCAGTGTTGCCCGTGGCGGAGCGCAGCTGTATGAAATAGCAGACTTCCAGGAGAGAGGGCAAATGTTTCCTGTTTGACTTGGAGTATCGATCGTTTACATCAGCATGTATATGTGTGCGCACAGACCCTTCTGTAAATCCTCGTGGAGGTGCTGCTCTGCGTTTACTGGTGTCAACCCACTGAACAGCTTTTTGTCTGTCAAAAAAACTCTGATTATTTCTTACTGATTACGCAGTGAGTCCCTAAGTTTTTGTCAGCTTTTAAGTAGTCCCTTGCTATTGGCTGAGCTAAACTAGCATAATGTGTTCAATAGAATCTGAGTGAGATTTGTTGGGGTTTTTTTATAGTTTGCAGATGGAGGAGGTTTAATGCTTTAGTTTTGCGAGGAGAGCACAGCCCTGTTTCAGAGTTAAGAGTTTTCAATGGTAAACAGAAGAGCCGCCCTCTCCTCTAGTTAATAACAAGACCAAGTGGTTGTAGCACCAAAACTTTCCCTTTCTATTGTTTTGAGCACTGTATTAGTTTTTACAGAAAGATCACTGTAGATATGAGTGTATCTTTAAATTGCCTTAGGTGCTGAAACATTCAAGCTGCTCACGCTGAGGTGGGAGGGAAAGAAGTGAAGCCCCAGTGAAAGAAATACAAAGCAAACACTGCAAACTCTTTTAGTTTTTAATATAACAGGGGTTTTTCAGACACAAGTTTCAACATGGAAGTGGTTCTTAGCTTTTTGAGTACTTAGGTTGAATGTGCTATTTCGCTTCCTAAGAGAGCTGCTTAAGAACTGGAGGAAGAGATTTTATCCCTCTGAGCTTTGTGGAAGGCTTATTGGCTGGAAAGGATAGCAAGAAAGATGTGGGTTTTACGCACTGGTCTGGTAGACCGAGCCCTGGTATTTCAGCCGTGTGGTGGGAAATGGTCTTTGTACAGTGCGGAGAAAAGGAGGGCTTAGGGATGGTGATGGGACAGTGAATCGGAGAGGTTTGAGACAGACCTGCCTGAACCTCAACTGGCAGAGTCCACCAAGAAGTCCTGACAACTGAAAATTAGACCATTGACTAGAAGAGCCAACTTCTAAGTAACATTCATAGTAATAGATAAAACAGCAGGAAACCAAAAATAGTTTCTACACGGCTCTGTTCCCTCCCTACACCTCCTGCTCACCAAACCCCTGCTGGTTCTGGAACCTGCTGTGCCAAAGAGCTCCATGTCTCGCAAACTCCTGCAGCAGCGGACTCACTCTCCCCCACCGCCTTCCCAGAGGCTTCAGCAGATCAAGCCGCTATCTGGAAGGAGTGTAAAAATTGCCCTGAAGAAAGAGCCCCCTAAATACTGCCCATGATACTGCAAAATTATTCTGTCTGCTCCACGTGAAATCTCCTGATTCGTGGACTTACGCAAACCTTTGGTTTGCTGTTAATTGAGTAGTGTGGGAAGACTGGGTTTATTCTAAACCTGGGTTAAGCAACTGATGCTACTTTAATCAAAATTCTTTGTGTTTCTGCAGGGCATTGCGTGATTTGAAATGTATCACTGAAGATTTTTTTCCTTTTTCTGTTTAGCGGCATTTTCAAGAGCTGTTCTTCCATTCCTGTAACCGGAGTAGTCATAATTTAGAGCAGAGAAATCCCCTTTTGCTGGAGTTTGGGGCACTGCAGTCCTTTGGTACAGGACTGTCCCTGTAACACATGCCACACAAACTCACTGTGCCTCCAGAGGAGGGG
Organism: Buceros rhinoceros silvestris; assembly: GCF_000710305.1. Lineage (NCBI taxonomy): Eukaryota > Metazoa > Chordata > Aves > Bucerotiformes > Bucerotidae > Buceros > Buceros rhinoceros. The sequence continues at coordinate 15,221 of NW_010396167.1, forward strand.
TTTGAGCAAGTACAGAAGCTCTGTGACTGCTGGTCTGTATTCAGACAAACCTTTCTGCATTTGTAATCCTCTGTCTCAAATACAACAAACAAAAAAAGCTACTAGAGACGAACGGCGGAGGGGGGGAGGGGGTACGTGTGCTTGTAGCATTGTGGGAAAGAAAGGGCTGCTTAAAGACCGAGACCTCTGATGGCTGTAGCAGAGGAGAGCTCCAGCTGACGGTGATGCTCTCCAAAAGCAGCAAATAGCTTAACAGCTGCTTACTTGGACTAGGTGAAAATAAGTTTCTTTTTGTAATTAGTTCAAACTTGCTGTCATCAGCAATAATGTGCAAAGATTAGTGTACGTGGGCATTAAAATGCATTAGACGTGCTTGTGCAATAACTTCATGATAGAAGCAATAACCAGTTAAGTGCTTACGCTGCTGAATATTTTATGGCAAGGAAATTTGTTAAATAATCCTTATTGCCTATAATTGACTTTACTCCTTCTATCTACAACTTTTCAATTAAGTTTTCTACTGCATTATAGCGATTAAAATTCTCCTGCTTGCTTTCAGTGCCTGAGTCTTACAGAATTTGTCAGATCCATCTTAATGAACGCTCTCAAGTATAAAGTTACCGTGTTATTAGTTCAGTGCTTTGTTGGGGGTGTAAGTTGGTTAAGAACTGACTGTTCTGAAGCCTCTAACCCTGAACAGGGAATCCACTTTCTTGCGTTAAGTCTCTTCTGAACCCTTAGTAAGATGTACAGCAGGTTTGCTGTTGGAAATACGTTAATGCGTGAAGGGGGCGATGCGGACAGAAGCCTGAGAAGCAGCTCTGCGCTCAGAACACACTCTCTGAACCCAAACAGAGTGGTTTCCTTCCAGCCTTGGTGTTTTTTGGTCTCCCCCAATTTAATTTTAGGATTTCACTTGTGCTTGAACTCTGAAATAGTGCTGGGGTCTTAAAATAGCACGTTTTCGGTGGAGTTGTTTGGGGTTTACGGTAGCTCAGCTGATCAGGTTTGATGTTGTCATGTGGCAGCCACAGGGCGCCCACTCTGCCGCCATTGCCCTGATGTTAATCTGCGCGTCCTTTTCAAACACGATACATGGTTAGTCCTTGAAATGGCACGGATTCCCGAGCGTGTACAAGAGCTAACAGTGTTTTGAGTGATTCCCAGCAACAACAACAATCTCTGAATGCAATGTATGAGAATGGATTTAATTAAATAAACATCTGGTTTTCTGCATTGCCTAAAAATAAAGAGGCAAACTTGTTGAGATTTCCTTCCAGAAGGAAATGCTTAGCACATTGCCTGGCCCCAACTGGAAGGAAAGGGAAAAAAATAAAGACTATTTTTAGAATCTGATCAAAGCATGACTTGAATTCCTATACATAAATGTCACAAAATGAAGCTGGTGTTTATTATGACAAAAATATGGATTCGTGGAAAAATGGAACATCTGTCTGAAGGAAAATTTTGGGTATAATGACTTTCTCACTTAATTTCCTAAGTGGTTAATTTTATTGGCCTGAATTCAGAACGTATGTAGGTGGCTGTCTCAGCTGGAGAACGGCTCAGCAGCTGGAGGGGTCTGTCACTGAAATGTGGCGCATGTTACAGCCAGAGAAGAAAGCACGAAACGGTTGTCTTTGCAAGCTGGAACCCGAACTCCCCAGTGCAAGCCACAGGCCAGCTCGGTGACAGCAGCATGGGGTGGTCTGTGCCCTTCCACCATATCGCCAGGTTGGATTTCAACGGAGCGTTCCGTTTTACGCTGCGGGGTTGGTCCGCAGCCCTTTTCCCTCTTCTGTTTCCGATGCCCACGTGGACAGCAGGGCTCTCCTCTGTCCCCTCCGCTGCTCTCCCTTCCCAGCTCTGTGCCTGCCCGCAGTCTCGGAACAGGCTGTCGCTAATGGGGCCACGCAGGCAGGGGATGGTTCCGCACTAGCAGCGTTATGTAGGACAGCCGGGGTGACTCCTCATCCTGTGTTCTTATTCTGTTCTTGTTCTCTTGGACTGCAAATAAAACAGCAGTAACAACATTCCCTGACCTGTGGCCACACCAGCACAGATTGGGATCTTGTCAAAAGGTAGCTGGAGATAACGCTGGCTGGTGTTTGGCTGGGAGGTCTCCAAGCAAAAATAGTATCTCTAGAATCTTTTTTTCACCATCTAAGCAGTTAATATTAGAAAAGGAGAAAAACGAAGAGGGAAACAATAGCGAAGGGTAGCAGTGTGATACAGATAATACTGCCATATTGTGATGCTGAACTTCAATCGGGGATGAGGTGGATCTTGATAATTCAGGTAGCCTGAATTATACATTTATTTAAAATATGTGTAAAATACAGTTTTATGACGTGATGCTGACACTGCAGCAGATCTTGCTCTAGGACTGTTGGGAAAAGGTTGTAGTTTTCTACAGTGAGGATGAAATTGTTCAATAAAAAGAGACAATGTTTTCAATAAACCCTTTCTATGAAAAAAAGATGTCCTTTTGTAGAAAGCTGAAAGTGCTGGTACAGTTTTGAAGCCTTAAGGCTCAAAAGCTTTTTTGGCTTCCCTACAACTCACCCCCCACCAATCTTCTAGCAAAGCTGAAGTTTTGCTAGAACCTGGAAAGAAAAAAAATCCAACCTTTTAAAATGCAAATTTTAATTTTTAGTAAGTATATTCTGGCAAATGTTAAAAGCAGCATGAGATACTCTTTATGCTTTTACTCTACAGAAGCAATAGAATGGAAGTGACCTGCTCTACTGTCGTTGTGGTCAGCAAGCGTTAAGTGCGTGTATGTATGCTGGGTTTGTGTTACTGAGCGTGCTTTTGAGGGGTTTCAGCGTTAGGAACAATTAAATTAGAAGTAGCATGCCAGCACCTGGTGCTGCTGCTGCCTTAGGAAGGGAAGGATGGTGTAGTGGCTGTAGATGATGTTCATTTGGGGCTCATTTGATCCTAAATGGGACAAGAGTGGTTAGTTAGTACTGGTAGTGAAGCTGCTCTATCTAGAGACCAGAGCTGTGTTCCGGGGGATGCTAGTGCCATCCCTTATCTCTGTACCAGACTGCCTGCTGCCAAGAGCAGCCCGAGCTACTGCGCAGCACGCAGGGCTGGGGTTTGCACAGGATGAATGGTGAGATGCAGAGCTGGGAGCACAACCCATGATTGCTCCTTGGCTCTTAATTGAATGCATTTTTCCTTGGGCCACTGTGGTTAGATCAAGAAGAGGAAGTAACTACAGCTCTTGCAGGCGTAAGCCAGTCAGAACATGTGTGGATGGAAGGAAGGTCCTGGCTCTTGCAGGTTTTCCAGGCTGACTGTTGACTGCCTCAAGGCAGGGAGCTCCTGCAGCCACGCTGTGTGCCCCGTGCAGCCTGCGCGCGCAGGAACCAATGGGATGGTGCGGTGGGATGCACGTGTGCAGGAGCTCTGACCCCAGGAGCATGGGTTTCCAGAATACCAAAATACACCAGGCAGGTGTCCTTGAGAGGTAAATTTCTCTTTAAGGTGGGGAAATGCCATGACTTTTTCATAGAAATGTTTTGGGGAAAATGCTATCCTTTGTTCCTTCCAGTGGTCTGTTCTGTTAACCCTTACGAAGACGCCTGCCTTCTCACCTAGGAGTGATCTGCCTTGAAGCAAAAACAATCCAGGCATGGCGCGTTCCATCCCAGACATTTAAAGCTTAGCAAGATTCTGATGTCCTCGGAGTATTTCAGGAGGAAGTGTGCTAGACGGTCTTATGGGGATGTGCCCCTGGTAGCTGTGCCTGAGTTTCAGTCTTGCTGTTTGTTGATTTTGTGTTTAGCTTAGTTTAGTGTAGAAGTGTATATCCTTAATGAGGTTCAAGTCCCAGGTTGCTTCAGCTTCCAAGTTCGTCTTGACATAGATTGTGTCTGGTAAAGCTCCTTCTTCGGGCATTTCTGAGTAAGTAGTAAAGTTACTGAGGAGCAGAGTTATTTTGTAAAGTTGGCCTGATTGTTTTCAGGAGGGCTCTCAGGCACAGATGTAACATAATTTGGAAACTCCAGGGGTTAAACTTCTGTTCAAAAAAGCCACAAACCCACCTCCCCAGTTAATGGCAATATTAAATGAGCACAAAGCTAGCATTAAGCATCAATAGAAATTATTGTTTAATTACAATGTAATGAATTACCATGAGTCTTACTCTTGGTGTTTCTGGAGAATCGTTATGGCTGTGAGTGGTGCAGAGTCCTTCAGTTCTCACAGAATCTCTTTCCAATTGGTTTTAGGGGTCCAACATCACGGACACATGTACAGAAATGCTGCGAAGTGGGCTACTACTGAAAATTTCAGC